>NC_041392.1:533373123-533473510 GCF_002162155.2 Triticum dicoccoides
CGGCGGTGGAGCGGGGGGAGGGTGCCGGGGGGTGCTCGGCGGCGAGGGGGATCTGGCGAGGGGGATAGCTATCGAGAGGGAGGGGGATCGAGATCGAGTGTCCTCATGAATATTCAATATTTTTCATATGGAATATGAAAAAATATCATCAAATTTGAAAAAATATTCATGAATTCAAAAAGTGCCCATGAAACAAAAAAATATTCATGATATCAAAAAGTAAAAAAAAGTGCCCATTACTAGTTTAAACTAGTAATGGCGCACTATGCAACGGTGCGCCATTAGTAGTTTTGCAAAAAAGTAAAAAAATACAGGAGTGGCGCACTCTACGGCTGGTGCGCCATTAGTAGTTCTAACTACTAATGGTGCACTCTGCCCGGATGCGCCATTAGTATGTTTGAAAAAATGAAAAAAACATTTTGTTACTAGTGGCGCACCGTGTGCCTGGTGTGCCATTAGTGTCTTCCACACTAATGGCGCACCAACAGATGGTGCGCCATTAGTATATAGTAATGGCGCACCACATGTCTGGTGCGCCATTAGTGTCATTTCCATCTATAGCCCTTTTCCTAGTAGTGCCCTATGCAAGTTATAGTTGTTATTAGGCAAATGATAAAACCAATGTTGGGCCTTGCTGGAAGAGTTTTATTCAAAGCGAACTGTCAAGAGGGTCCCATTGTTGGAAATATGCCCTAGAGGCAATAATAAAAGTATTATTATATTTCATTGTTCATGATAATTGTCTTTTATTCATGCTATAACTGTATTATCCGGAAATCGTAATACACGTGTGAATACTTAGACCACAATATGTCCCTGGTAAGCCTCTAGTTGACCAGCTCGTTGTGATCAACAGATAGTCATGGTTTCCTGACTATGGATATTGGATGTCGTTGATAACGGGATCACATCATTAGGAGAATGATGTGATGGACAAGACCCAATCCTAAGCATAGCATAAAAGATCGTGTAGTTCGTTTTGCTAGAGCTTTGCCAATGTCGAATATCTCTTCCTTAGACCATGAGATCGTGTAACTCCCGGATACTGTAGGAGTGCCTTGGGTGTATCAAACGTCACAACGTAACTGGGTGATTATAAAGGTGCATTACAGGTATCTCCGAAAGTAGCTGTTGGGTTGACACGGATCGAGACTGGGATTTGTCACTCCGTATGACGGAGAGGTATCTCTGGGCCCACTCGGTAATGCATCATCATATTGAGCTCAATGTGACCAAGGTGTTGGACACGGGATCATGCATTACGGTACGAGTAAAGTGACTTGCCGGTAACGAGACTGAACAAGGTATTGGGATACCGACGATCGAGTCTCGGGCAAGTAACGTACCGATTGACAAAGGGAATTGCATACAGGGTTTGATCGAATCCTCGACATCGTGGTTCATCCGATGACAACATCGAGGAGCATGTGGGAGCCATCATGGGTATCCAGATCCCGCTGATGGTTATTGACTGAGAGCGTCTCGGTCATGTCTACATGTCTCCCGAACCCGTAGGGTCTACACACTTAAGGTTCGGTGACGCTAGGGTTATGAAGATATGTATATGCAGAAACCCGAATGTTGTTCGGAGTCCCGGATGAGATCCCGGACGTCACGAGGAGTTCCGGAATGGTCCGGAGGTAAAGAATTATATATAGGAAGTGCTATTTCGGGCATCGGGACAAGTTTCGGGGTTATCGGTATTGTACCGGGACCACCGGAAGGGTCCCGGGGGTCCACCGGGTGGGGCCACCTGTCCCGGGGGGACACATGGGCTGTAGGGGGTGCGCCTTGGCCATCATGGGCCAAGGGCACCAGCCCCTATAGGCCCATGCGCCTAGGGTTTCCCCCTAGGAGGAGTCCTAGTGGTGGAAGGCACCCCTAGGTGCCTTGGGGGGGAGGGAAACCTCCCCTAGGCCGCCGCCCCCCCTAGTAGATCTCATCTACTAGGGCCGGCGCCCCCCCCTGGCACCCCTATATATAGTGGGGGAGAGGAGGGACTTCATACACCAGCCCCTGGCGCCTCCACCTCCCCCCGTTACGTCTCTCCCTCGTAGTCTCGGCGAAGCCCTGCTGCTGTGACGCCCTGCATCCACCACCACGCCGTCGTGCTGCTGGATCTTCATCAACCTCTCCTTCCCCCTTGCTGGATCAAGAAGGAGGAGACGTCTCCCGTCCCATACGTGTGTTGAACGCGGAGGTGCCGTCCGTTCGGCGCTGGTCATCGGTGATTTGGATCACGTCGAGTACGACTACATCATCACCTTGCAAGCTTCCGCACGCGATCTACAAGTGGTATGTAGATGCAAACTCTCTCCCTTGACTCGTTGCTTAGATGAACTCATAGATGGATCTTGGTGAAACCGTAGGAAAAATTTTAATTTTCTGCAACGTTCCCCAACAGTGGCATCATGAGCTAGGTCTATGCGTAGTTCTCTTTGCACGAGTAGAACACAATTTTGTTGTGGGCGTGGATTTTGTCATCTTACTTGCCTCTACTAGTATTTTCTTGCTCAACGGTATTGTGGGATGAAGCGGCCCGGACCAACCTTACACGTACGCTTACGTGAGACCGGTTCCACCGACTGACATGCACTAGTTGCATAAGGTGGCTGGCGGGTGTCTGTCTCTCCCACCTTAGTTCGAGCGGAATCGATGAACAGGGCCCTTATGAAGGGTAAATAGAAGTTGACAAAATCACGTTGTGGTATTTCGTAGGTAAGAAAACGTTCTTGCTAGAACCCAATTGCAGCCACGTAAAAGATGCAACAACAATTAGAGGACGTCTAACTTGTTTTTGCAGCGATTGATCATGTGATGTGATATGGCCAGAAGTTGTGATGAATGATGAATTGTGATGTATGAGATCATGTTCTTTGTAATAGGATTCACGACTTGCATGTCGATGAGTATGACAACCGGCAGGAGCCATAGGAGTTGTCATTATTTTTTGTATGACCTGCGTGTCATTGAATAACGTCATGTAAACTACTTTACTTTATTGCTAAACGTTAGTCATAGAAGTAGAAGTAGTCGTTGGCGTGACAACTTCATGAAGACACGATGATGGAGATCATGATGATGGAGATCATGGTGTCAAGCCGGTGACAAGATGATCATGGAGCCCCGAAGATGAAGATCAATGGAGCTATATGATATTGGCCATATCGTGTCACAACTATATAATTGCATGTGATGTTTATTATGTATTATGCATCTTGTTTACTTAGGACGACGGTAGTAAATAAGATGATCCCTTATAAAATTTCAAGAAGTGTTCTCCCCTAACTGTGCACCGTTGCTACAGTTCGTCGCTTCTAAGCACCACGTGATGATCGGGTGTGATGGATTCTTACGTTCACATACAACGGGTGTAAGACAGTTTTACACAGCGAAAACACTTAGGGTTAACTTGACGAGCCTAGCATGTGCAGACATGGCCTCGGAACACGAAGACCGAAAGGTCAAACACGAGTCGTATGGAAGATACGATCAACATGAGAATGTTCACCGACGATGACTAGTCCATCTCACGTGATGATCGGACACGGCCTAGTCGACTCGGATCGTGTAACACTTAGATGACTAGAGGGATGTCTAATCTAAGTGGGAGTTCATAATTTGATTAGAACTTTATTATCATGAACTTAGTCTAAAACCTTTACAACTATGTCTTGTAGATCAATGGCCAACGCTAATGTCAACATGAACTTCAACGCGTTCCTAGAGAAAACCAAGCTGAAAGATGATGGCAGCAACTATACGGACTGGGTCCGGAACCTGAGGATCATCCTCATAGCTGCCAGGAAACAATATGTCCTAGAAGGACCGCTAGGTGACGCTCCCGTCCCAGAGAACCAAGACATTATGAATGCTTGGCAGTCTCGTGCTGATGATTACTCCCTCGTTCAGTGCGGCATGCTTTACAGCTTAGAACCGGGGCTCCAAAAGCATTTTGAGCACCACGGAGCATATGAGATGTTCGAAGAGCTTAAACTAGTTTTTCAAGCTCATGCCCGGGTCGAGAGATATGATGTCTCCGACAAGTTCTACAGTTGTAAGATGGAGGAAAACAGTTCTGTCAGTGAGCACATCCTGAAGATGTCTGGGTTGCACAACCGTATGACCCAGCTGAACATTAACCTCCCAGATGAGGCGGTCATTGACAGAATCCTCCAGTCGCTCCCACCAAGCTACAAGAGCTTTGTGATGAACTACAACATGCAGGGGATGGAAAAGACCATTCCTGAAGTGTTCTCGATGCTGAAGTCAGCAGAGGCTGAAATCAAGAAAGAACATCAAGTGTTGATGGTCAATAAGACCACTAAGTTCAAGAAGGGCAAGGGTAAGAAGAACTTCAAGAAGGACGGCAAAGATGTTGCCGCGCCTGGTAAGCCAGTTACCGGGAAGAAGTCAAAGAATGAACCCAAGCCTAAGACTAAGTGCTTTTATTGCAAGGGGAAGGGTCACTGGAAGCGGAACTGCCCCAAATACTTAGCGGATAAGAAGGCCGGCAACACCAAAGGTATATTTGATATACATGTGATTGATGTGTACCTTACCAGTAATCGTAGTAACTCCTGGGTATTTGATACCGGTGCCGTTGCTCATATTTGTAACTCACAGTAGGAGCTGCGGAACAAACGGAGACTGGCAAAGGACGAGGTGACGATGCGCGTCGGGAATGGTTCCAGAGTCGATGTGATCGCCGTCGGCACGCTGCCTCTACATTTACCTACGGGATTAGTTATGAACCTTAATAATTGTTATTTAGTGCCAAGTTTGAGCATGAACATTGTATCAGGATCTCGTTTAATACGAGATGGATACTCATTTAAGTCTGAGAATAATGGTTGTTCGATTTATATGAGAGATATGTTTTATGGTCATGCTCCGATGGTCAATGGTTTATTCTTAATGAATCTCGAGCGTAATATTACACATGTTCATAGTGTAGATGCCAAAAGATTTAAAGTTGATAACGATAGTCCCACATACTTGTGGCACTGCCGCCTTGGTCACATTGGTGTCAAGCGCATGAAGAAGCTCCATGCCGATGGACTTTTAGAGTCTCTTGATTATGAATCGTTTGACACGTGCGAACCATGCCTCTTGGGCAAAATGACCAAGACTCCATTCTCCGGAACAATGGAGCGAGCAAACAACTTGTTGGAAATCATACATACCGATGTGTGCGGTCCAATGAGCGTTGAGGCTCGCGGAGGATATCGTTATGTTCTCACTCTCACAGATGACTTGAGTAGATATGGGTATGTCTACTTAATGAAACACAAGTCTGAGACCTTTGAAAAGTTCAAGGAATTTCAGAATGAGGTGGAGAATCAACGTGACCGAAAGATAAAATTCTTACGATCAGATCATGGAGGAGAATACTTAAGTCACGAATTTGGTACACACTTAAAGAAATGTGGAATCGTTTCACAGCTCACGCCGCCTGGAACACCTCAGCGAAACGGTGTGTCCGAACGTCGTAATCGCACTCTATTGGATATGGTGCGGTCTATGATGTCTCTTACCGATTTACCGCTATCATTTTGGGGATACGCTCTAGAGACAGCTACATTCACTTTAAATAGGGCACCGTCTAAATCCGTTGAGACGACACCGTATGAATTATGGTTTGGAAAGAAACCTAAGCTGTCGTTTCTGAAAGTTTGGGGATGCGATGCTTATGTCAAGAAACTTCAACCTGAAAAGCTCGAACCCAAGTTGGAAAAATGCGTATTCATAGGATACCCTAAGGAAACTGTAGGGTATACCTTCTACTTAAGATCCGAAGGCAAGATCTTTGTAGCCAAGAACGGATGCTTTCTGGAAAAAGAGTTTCTCTCGAAAGAAGTAAGTGGGAGGAAAGTAGAACTCGATGAAGTACTACCTCTTGAGCAGGAAAGTGGCGCAGCGTAGGAAACCGTTCCTGTGATGCCCACACCAACTGAAGAGGAAAACAATGATGATGATCAAGGTACTTCGGATCAAGTTACTGCTGAACTTCGTAGGTCCACAAGGACACGTTCCGCACCAGAGTGGTACGACAACCCTGTCCTGGAAATCATGTTGTTAGACAACAATGAACCTTCGAACTATGAAGAAGCAATGGCGGGCCCGGATTCCAACAAATGGCTTGAAGCCATGAAATCCGAGATAGAATCCATGTATGAAAACAAAGTATGGATTTTGACAGCCTTGCCGATGATCGGCGAGCGATAGAAAACAAATGGATCTTTAAGAAGAAGACGGACGCGGATGGTAATATTACCATCTATAAAGCTCGACTTGTCGCTAAGGGTTATCGACAGGTTCAAGGGATTGACTACGACGAGACATTCTCTTCAGTAGCGAAGCTAAAGTCCGTCCGAATCATGTTAGCAATTGCCGCATACTATGATCTATGATTATGAGATATGGCAGATGGACGTCAAAACAGCATTCCTTAACGGGCATCTTAAGGAAGAACTGTATATGATGCAGCCGGAAGGTTTTGTCGATCCTCGGAACGCTAACAAAGTATGCAAGCTCCAGCGATCCATTTATGGACTGGTGCAAGCATCTCGGAGTTGGAACATTCGCTTTGATGAGATGATCAAAGCGTTTGGGTTTATGCAGACTTATGGAGAAGCCTGCGTTTACAAGAAAGTGAGTGGGAGCTCTGTAGCATTTCTCATATTATATGTAGATGACATACTCTTGATGGGAAATGATATAGAATTTCTGGACAGCATTAAGGCCTACTTGAATAAGTGTTTTTCAATGAAGGACCTTGGAGAAGCTGCTTATATATTAGGCATCAAGATCTATAGAGATAGATCGAGACGCCTCATAGGTCTTTCACAAAGCACATCCCTTGATAAGATTTTGAAGAGATTCAGAATGGATCAGTCCAAGAAGGGGTTCTTGCCTATGTTACAAGGTGTGAGACTGAGCTTAGCTCAGTCACCGACCACGGCAAAAGATAAAGAAGAGATGAGTGTCATCCCCTATGCTTCAGCCATAGGATCTATTATGTATGCCATGCTGTGTACCAGACCCGATGTAAACCTTGCCGTAAGTTTGGTAGCAAGATACCAAAGTAATCCCGGCAAGGAACACTGGACAGCGGTCAAGAATATCCTGAACTATCTGAAAAGGACGAAGGACATGTTTCTCGTTTATGGAGGAGACGAAGAGCTCGTCGTAAAGGGTTACGTCGACGCTAGCTTCGACTCAGATCTGGATGACTCTAAGTCACAAACCGGATACGTGTATATGTTGAATGGTGGAGCAGTAAGCTGGTGCAGCTGCAAGCAGAGCGTCGTGGCGGGATCTACGTGTGAAGCGGAGTACATGGCAGCCTCGGAGGCAGCACATGAAGCGATTTGGGTGAAGGAGTTCATCACCGACCTAGGAGTCATACCCAATGCGTCGGGGCCGATCAAACTCTTCTGTGACAACACTGGAGCTATTGCCCTCGCCAAGGAGCCCAGGTTTCACAAGAAGACCAGGCACATCAAGCGTCGTTTCAACTCCATCCGTGAAAATGTTTAAGATGGAGACATAGAGATTTGCAAAGTGCACATGGATCTGAATGTCGCAGATCCGCTGACTAAACCTCTCTCGCGTGCAAAACATGATCAACACCAGAACTCTATGGGTGTTCGATTCATCACAATGTAACTAGATTGGTGACTCTAGTGCAAGTGGGAGACTGTTGGAAATATGCCCTAGAGGCAATAATAAAAGTATTATTATATTTCATTGTTCATGATAATTGTCTTTTATTCATGCTATAACTGTATTATCCGGAAATCGTAATACACGTGTGAATACTTAGACCACAATATGTCCCTGGTAAGCCTCTAGTTGACCAGCTCGTTGTGATCAACAGATAGTCATGGTTTCCTGACTATGGACATTGGATGTCGTTGATAACGGGATCACATCATTAGGAGAATGATGTGATGGACAAGACCCAATCCTAAGCATAGCATAAAAGATCGTGTAGTTCGTTTTGCTAGAGCTTTGCCAATGTCGAATATCTCTTCCTTAGACCATGAGATCGTGTAACTCCCGGATACCGTAGGAGTGCCTTGGGTGTATCAAACGTCACAACGTAACTGGGTGATTATAAAGGTGCATTACAGGTATCTCCGAAAGTAGCTGTTGGGTTGACACGGATCGAGACTAGGATTTGTCACTCCGTATGACGGAGAGGTATCTCTGGGCCCACTCGGTAATGCATCATCATATTGAGCTCAATGTGACCAAGGTGTTGGACACTGGATCATGCATTACGGTATGAGTAAAGTGACTTGCCGGTAACGAGACTGAACAAGGTATTGGGATACCGACGATCGAGTCTCGGGCAAGTAACGTACCGATTGACAAAGGGAATTGCATACAGGGTTTGATCGAATCCTCGACATCGTGGTTCATCCGATGACAACATCGAGGAGCATGTGGGAGCCATCATGGGTATCCAGATCCCGCTGATGGTTATTGACTGAGAGCGTCTCGGTCATGTCTGCATGTCTCCCGAACCCGTAGGGTCTACACACTTAAGGTTCGGTGACGCTAGGGTTATGAAGATATGTATATGCAGAAACCCGAATGTTGTTCGGAGTCCCGGATGAGATCCCGGACGTCACAAGGAGTTCCGGAATGGTCCGGAGGTAAAGAATTATATATAGGAAGTGCTATTTCGGGCATCGGGACAAGTTTCGGGGTTATCGGTATTGTACCGGGACCACCGGAAGGGTCCCGGGGGTCCACCGGGTGGGGCCACCTGTCCCGGGGGGCCACATGGGCTGTAGGGGGTGCGCTTTGGCCTTCATGGGCCAAGGGCACCAGCCCCTATAGGCCCATGCGCCTAGGGTTTCCCCCTAGGAGGAGTCCTAGTGGTGGAAGGCACCCCTAGGTGCCTTGGGGGGGAGGGAAACCTCCCCTAGGCCGCCGCCCCCCTAGTAGATCTCATCTACTAGGGCCGGAGCCCCCCCCCTTGGCACCCCTATATATAGTGGGGGAGAGGAGGGACTTCATACACCAGCCCCTGGCGCCTCCATCTCCCCCCGTTACGTCTCTCCCTCGTAGTCTCAGCGAAGCCCTGCTGCTGTGACGCCCTGCATCCACCACCACGCCGTCGTGCTGCTGGATCTTCATCAACCTCTCCTTCCCCCTTGCTGGATCAAGAAGGAGGAGACGTCTCCCGTCCCGTATGTGTGTTGAACGCGGAGGTGCCGTCCGTTCGGCGCTGGTCATCGGTGATTTGGATCACGTCGAGTACGACTACATCATCACCTTGCAAGCTTCCGCACGCGATCTACAAGTGGTATGTAGATGCAAACTCTCTCCCTTGACTCGTTGCTTAGATGAACTCATAGATGGATCTTGGTGAAACCGTAGGAAAATTTTTAATTTTCTGCAACGTTCCCCAACACCCATACCCCTCATCGTGTTAGGGACGCAAAATCAAGGAACATAACACCGGTGTGACGGAAACTAGGGCGACAAGAGTGGAACAAAACACCAGGCATAAGGCCGAGCCTTCCACCCTTTGCGAAGTATACAGCTGCATTAATTAAAGAAGAGATATTGTGATATCCCATGATATCCTGAACATGGAACAACTTGCAATTGCACCTGCAACTAGAACACTATAAGAGGGGCTAAGCAAAGCAGTAACATAGCCAAATAACAGTTTGCTAGGAAGGGTGAAAAGGTTAGAGGCTATCATGGCAATTTGGGAGGCTTGATAAACAAGTGGTAGGTAGCATGACATAGCGATAGCATCGAGACAACTAGCATAGCAAAGATAGTAGTGAGATCCAAGGTGACGGTCAACTTGCCTAAAATCCCGCCAGGAAGAAGAACAAGTCGATGAAGAAGAAGATCCCACATAGTCGAACGAATCCTCACAATCGCAACGTAACAGGAACTATCTAGAAGGAGCACAACCAGAAAGAAGCAAATAACATGGTAAACGACCATCACATAAACATGACATGATGCTGAACCAAGTATGATGCATGTCCAGATTAATGAGTCATGGCATGGCAAAGTGCAACGAACAATACTACAAATTAAGTGGAGCTCAATATGCAACGAGTTGCATATTGACGAAACCCCACATTCAAGTTATTTAGTTTGCTCTCGTTTATGTACCCAACAATATTAAATGTTGTTAAACATGGCAAAAGGTGAAACATAAGTAAACTAACTATTTAGGCAAGTTTAAATGAGGCCAGAAACACAAACAACAATTCCGGAATGTCCCCATATGCATATTTCAAATTTGGAACTGTTTTTCCCTAAACCATATTTTAGAGTTGTTAAACATGCAAAGTAATGCCACCACGTTAAACTATGCATTTTTAGACAAGTTGCATACAAAGTTTATTAAATTTGGAGCTACGGTTATTAAGTTATGAAATAAACCAATTTAACATGACATTTACGCAAATTATTACAAACAACAATTTTGAACATTTTTAACATGGACAAAAGGTGGATATTATGAAAGTACATGGAAAACTGAGCAAGATGCATATATGACATGTTTCAAACCGATGCACGATTATTTAAATATGAGCAAAGCAATTAAATGGCATTTTCTGTAATTATCCAATAACTGGGAAAAATAACTAAATGCACAGGCAGAAAAAAACATGCACGTGCCCGAAGCATCACGGTGCAGTGGCCCAGCAGCGAATGTGGCCCTGTGCACGGTGTATGCACGAGGAAAGGGGTATCCACGGGAGCAAATGAGGTGCAGGAGAGAGGCCTTGCCGGCGGCTGGGCTGCTTGTGATGTTGGGCTGCGCTGGGCTACTGCCCTCCTCATCTTCTTCCCTATTTTCAAACAGAAAAGAAGAGAGAAAAGTGAAGTGAGTTTGGATAGGGTAGAATATAGGATGAGAATTAATATGAGCCCCTGGAGATATGCACCATTTGAATAAATTGCTTTGGCTATTTTTAGAGGTAGAAAAATAAACCAAGTTTGAATTAAATTCAAACTTGCTCCATTTTTTAACCCAACCAAAACAACTCCAAAATGAATGAAATTTGACAAAGAGGTATTAAGCATCATTTATGATTTATGGGGACAGGTTGAACATTTTTCCGAACAGGAAAAATGTCATAAGAAAAATAAATTGAATAGAGAAGAAAGGAGAAGTTTGGATGGGAAAGAAACTTGGGTGAATCCAAGTTGAAGTTGGGCAATAAGTAAAAGAGAAAGGATCAAGGACAAGAAGGAGTTGCAATGCACATGACCAAGTAAAAGAAAACAAGCACAACAAACATATGGAGATGAATGCATGGTGCAAATAATAATAATAATAATAATAATAACAATAATAATAATAAACAAACAAACAAACAAACATCACAAGCAAGCAAGGAATCATGAACATGATGGATGCAAATGCACATGGCAACATACATGAAGATGGAATGCACAAAGTGAGAATAAAAGATAACACAAGCATGATGATGCAACAACTTATTATGACAATCATGGCAATCCATACATGGGAACAACAAAATAAATGGAAGGCAACTGGAGCATCGGCCTCGGGGCGTCACACATGGTGTCATGTCAAGGCACTAACATGCTGTGGTAAAAAAATTGAGCTGATTTGGAACAAGTTTTGGTATAAGCTTCTTGCAAACCGGAGCTTCTCTCAAGAAGGCTCATGGTTCTAAGAGGGAACGTGTCACCTTTGAGTGCAAAACGATATACGCTGCCCCCTTTGAGTTCCTTTACAGAGGCAACATAGAACTACATGAGTGCCCAGTTAAATGTTGGAATTATTCCGGGTTCGTTTGGCCTTTTTTATACATTAATTGAGTTTCTGGTCATTTAATGTGCATAATTCAAACTTGAACTACAAACACATGCTCCCGTGCACCAAAGTTGGTTGAAAAATCACATGTGTGTCCTCGGGTGAATTTCTAGGTCCCATGCAAGAAATGGGAATGAAATTCAAACATGTGGGCATCATGGCTCGGCCGAGAACATTGAGAAACTTGGTTTTAAAAATCTTGTAAATCCAAAACATGCCTGAAAATCATGAAAATTGCCATGGTGTCATGTCATGGTACTACCATGCTATGGTAAAAAATTGGCCGAATAGTTTTGGTATAAGCTTCTTGCAAACCGGAGATTCTCTCAAGAAGGCTCGTGGTTTTGAGAGGAAACGTGTCACCTTTGTGTGCGTAATTCAAATTTGAAATACAAGCACATGCTCCAGTGCACCAAAGTTGGTTGAAAAATCACATGTGTGTCCTCGGGTAAATTTCTAGGTCACATGCAAGAAATGGGAATGAAATTCAAACATCTTGGTGTCGTGGCTCGGCTGGAAACATTGAGAAACTTGGTTTTTTTATTCCTGTAAATCCAAAACATGCATGAAAATCATGAAACTTGGCTTGGTGTCATGACATGGCACCAACATGCTATGGTAATTTTTCTGTCCGATTTGCGAAGGTGCACACATTAACAATCAACAAAGTCATTTTGGAACAAGTGAAGTCACATTACAATCGGAATCACAAGTATTATTGAAACCGTGGGCGTTCTATTTACCATGTACATGCCGCCACGTGTCCCCTTTTTTATTAGCTAGGAGGCGTCGTGCAGGGTAGCTATTTGAGTACAGGAGGCGTGCGATCAGATCCCTGTGCGTGCTTATCGAGAGGAGAGCCCTTTGACCTCCATCTGCCGTCCACCTCTCTCCCAACGTCTCCATTAATGGCGCCCAAGCCTCCGTATAATGGCGTGGCTATGTCTCACTCGACTGAGATTTAAGAGAGAAAAAAGAAAATCCGAAAAGAAAATTTTGCACGTATCTTAATGTAAGATCCAACGCACCTATATAGCATCTACTGCGACTTATAGCAAGACTGATGGATATATAAGGACGACGACAGTGGATAATAATTGTCTTACATAATTAAGAAGATAATTAAAAAAGCCACATGCGGCTACGCCCGAAATACACAAGGGAAAAAGAAGAAGGAATACAACGACCAGGGTCGCTGATCTCTACTTTCTTGATGCATTGCTGCAGGCCGCGGGAACTTGTCTCAGCAGCGAGCGGCGATGAGCTCCGTCATGTCCTCAAGACGCTACTTGAGAGCATCCACGGATTCCTCCACCAGCCTTTGGCGCTCAATGCAGAGCATGTCATTCTTGTCCTTAAGTTCATTGACGATGACGCCGGTCCTCTTCAACAAGGCACTGGTCTCCTCCTGCTTCTCTGGACTTGGGACGATCTTCACCCTCAGCAGGTCGCGCTCAGCCTGGAGCCTCTCATTGCCCCCTCTTAGTAGCCGGATGACGCCGGTTGCCTGTTCAAACGAGGCTTTCATGTCATCCTACAACCTCGCCCAGCCGGAGATCTGATCCATCTGGCTATGGACGATCGTATGCATGCGCATGTAAGAGTCGTCGCCTGCCCGCAAGACATTTTCCATGGCCGCCACGGCACAGTGGGACATCTCTGCTACATTCGCGGCACGACGGGACATCGCTGCTGCTTCCGCGGCACGGCGGGATATCTCTGCTGCTTCCGCGGCGCGGCCAGACCAGTCTGCTACATCGACGATGCGGCGGGACCTCTGTGCTGCTTCGGCGGCGTGGAAAGACCTGTGTGCTGCTACTTCCGTGCGGCGGGACATGTCGGCTCCTTTCGCGG
The DNA here is from genome assembly GCF_002162155.2 of Triticum dicoccoides. Taxonomy (NCBI): domain Eukaryota; kingdom Viridiplantae; phylum Streptophyta; class Magnoliopsida; order Poales; family Poaceae; genus Triticum; species Triticum dicoccoides. Next base: position 533,386,814 of record NC_041392.1, read on the forward strand.
CGAGGCAGGACATCTCTCGTGCTGTCACTTCCATGTTCGCCTCTCCCTGGTGGTAATCTCTCGACCCAGAACTCACGCTGGCCATGGCAAACGCAAAGGAAGGATGTTGAATGACTTGTTTGTTTTTGTGGATGAGGAGTTGAGGAGGAATGTGCATTCATCCTGGCATAGTATTATTTATAACCGAGTACTAATACGCTCCTAAGTGGGAAACCATTTAGGTTGTGATCGGTGTGAACATGTTTGGAATTAAATATAGCGTGGTAGTAGTACCTCCTTTCCGGTTTATAGGGTCAATTCAAAAATCTCACCAACCAAGGTAGATGATGAGTAGTGAATTTTTTTTGTAGTTTGCAACGTGATGAGATGCAAGCTCAAAAATTATTGACTATTCTAGTTTCAAAGTGCGGCACTATTCCCGGATTGCATAACGTGGGCACGTGCTCTCAGCCATGGTGTAGCATATGCCATGGTAGTTCTTTTTCGACTGGTGTGTACGTGCAATAATTGGCACCGTCGGATACATATCTTACGGTTATTAGGGCATTCGATAGGAATAGCCTCGTGGCGAGCTATAGACTAGTATTTTTTCAGACGCATTAGACCTATCTCTCGGGACTTCTCACACGCACCATCTCTAGCTCCCTAGGTCGATGGCACCCACATACACTTGTACTCTAAGTTTAGTATGTTATACAGGAAGAGAAGAGATGCACGCACGCACTTGTCCTCTCTCACACATGCATCTGTAGCTACGAATTGTAGTGTTCTCAACCATCCGATTAGCTCTATCATAGGTTTCACGTTGCTCCTTGGCCTTGAGATTGAGAAGTTTAAAACGCGGAGGCTAAGCTGGAGGCGCGAGGTTTTGGTTAATGTGCAGGCCGCACACGACACCAACACGACACAAGCTTCTTCTGCCTGGTGCGCAGTCGGGTGAGTTGTCAAAGTATAGACACAACCAGGCCCTCCTTGGTATTTATGCCTCGACTTATGCACAGAGAAATTATGATCGGAGGGAGTACGTACTTAGTAGTAGTACAGTACTACTTTGTTGTGTCGCGTCAACTCGCACAAGTATGCAACACTTCCTGAATAAAAAAGCATATAAGTTGTTGCCGTTATACTTCTTACCCAAAGGATCTTTATATCCAGCAGACACAAAATATCCGTTCGACTGTTGGAAATTACTTTAACTGCTGATATGATGTCGAAGTAATTGCCGCGTCGCCACCAAAACCCACCATCTCTTAAGCTAAAGTAGACCGAGCTAACCCCTATATTAGCATATTGACAAAACCCCACATTCAAGTTATTTAGTTTGCTCTCGTTTATGTACCCAACAATATTAAATGTTGTTAAACATGGCAAAAGGTGAAACATAAGTAAACTAACTATTTAAGCAAGTTTAAATGAGGCTGGAAACACAAACAACAATTCCGGAAAGTCCCCATATGCATATTTCAAATTTGGTACTGTTTTGCCGTAAACCATATTTTAGAGTTGTTAAACATGCAAAGTAATGCCACCACGTTAAACTATGCATTTTTTAGACAAGTTGCATATAAAGTTTATTAAATTTGGAGCTACGGTTATTAAGTTATGAAATAAACCAATTTAACGTGACATTTATGCAAATTATTACAAACAACAATTTTAAACATTTTTAACATGGACAAAAGGTGGATATTATGAAAGTACATGGAAAACTGAGCAAGATGCATATATGACATGTTTCAAACCGATGCTCGATTATTTAAATATGAGCAAAGCAATTAAATGGCATTTTCTGCAATTATGCAATAACTGGGAAAAATAACTAAATGCACAGGCAGAAAAAAACATGCACGGTCCCGAAGCATCACGGTGCAGTGGCACAGCAGCGAATGTGGCCATGTGCGCGGTGTGTGCACGAGGAAAGGGGTATCCACGGGAGCAAATGAGGCGCAGGAGAGAGGCCTTGCCGGCGGCTGGGCTGCTTGTGATGTTAGGCTGCGCTAGGCTACTACCCTCCTCATCTTCTTCCCTATTTTCAAACAGAAAAGAAGAGAGAAAAGTGAAGTGAGTTTGGATAGGGTATAAGATAGGATGAGAATTAATATGAGCCCCTGGAGATATGCACCATTTGAATAAATTGCTTTGGCTATTTTTAGAGGTAGAAAAATAAACCAAGTTTGAATTAAATTCAAACTTGCTCCATTTTTTAACCCAACCAAAACAACTTCAAAATGAAATGAAATTTGACAGAGAGGTATTAAGCATCATTTATGATTTATAGGGACAGGTTGAACATTTTTCCGAACAGGAAAAATGTCACAAGAAAAATAAATGGAATAGAGAAGAAAGGAGAAGTTTGGATGGGATAGAAACTTGGGTGAATCCAAGTTGAAGTTGGGCAATAAGTAAAAGAGAAAGGATGAAGGACAAGAATAAGGAGTTGCAATGCACATGAACAAGTAAAAGAAAACAAGCACAACAAACATATGGAGATGAATGCATGGTGCAAATAATAATAATAATGATAATAATGATAAGAATAATAATAATAATAATAATAATAATAATGATAATAAACACAAACAAACATCACAAGCAAGCAAGCAATCATGAACATGATGGATGCAAATGCACATGGCAACATACATGAAGATGGAATGCACAAAGTGAGAATAAAAGATAACACAAGCATGATGACGCAACAACTTATTATGACAATCATGGCAATCCATACATGGCAACAACAAAATAAATGGAAGGCAACTGGAGCATCGGCCTCGGGCGTCACACATGGTGTCATGTCATGGCACTAACATGCTGTGGTAAAAAAATTGAGCTGATTTGGAACAAGTTTTGGTATAAGCTTCTTGCAAACCAGAGCTTCTCTCAAGAAGGCTCATGGTTCTAAGAGGGAACATGTCACCTTTGAGTGCAAAATGATATACGTTGCCCCCTTTGAGTTTCTTTACAGAGGCAACATAGAACTACATTTGTGCCCAATTAAATTTTGGAATTATTCCGGGTTCATTTGGCCTTTTTTATACATTAATTGAGTTTCTGGTCATTTAATGTGCATATTTCAAACTTGAACTACAAACACCTGCTCCCGTCCACCAAAGTTGATTGAAAAATCACATGTGTGTCCTCGGGTGAATTTCTAGGTCCCATGCAAGAAATGGGAATGGAATTCAAACATGTGGGCATCGTGGCTCGGCCGAGAACATTGAGAAAAGTGGTTTTAAAAATCTTGTAAATCCAAAACACGCCTGAAAATCATGAAACTTGCCATGGTGTCATGTCATGGTACTACCATGCTATGGTAAAAAAATTGGCCGAATAGTTTTGGTATAAGCTTCTTGCAAACCGGAGCTTCTCTCAAGAAGGCTCGTGGTTTTGAGAGGGAACGTGTCACCTTTGTGTGCGTAATTCAAATTTGAAATACAAGCACATGCTCCAGTGCACCAAAGTTGGTTGAAAAATCACACGTGTGTCCTCGGGTAAATTTCTAGGTCACATGCAAGAAATGGGAATGAAATTCAAACATCTGGGTGTCGTGGCTCGGCTGGGAACATTGAGAAACTTGGTTTTTTTGTTCCTGTAAATCCAAAACATGCATGAAAATCATGAAACTTGGCTTGGTGTCATGACATGGCACCAACATGCTATCGTAATTTTTCTGTCCGATTTGTGAAGGTGCACACATTAACAATCAACAAAGTCATTTTGGAACAAGTGATGTCATGTTACAATCGGAATCACAAGTATTATTGAAACCGTGGGCGTTCTATTTACCATGTACATGCAGCCACGCGTCCCCTTTTTTATTAGCTAGGAGGTGTCGTGCAGGGTAGCTATTTGAGTATGGTTGGCGTGCGATCAGACCCCTGTGCATGCTTATTGGGAGGAGAGCCCTTTGACCTCCATCTGCCGTCCACCTCTCTCCCAACGTCTCCATTAATGGCGCCCGAGCCTCCGTATAATGGCGTGGCTATGTCTCACTCGACTGAGATATAAGAGAGAAAAAAGAAAATCTGAAAAGAAAATTTTGCACGTATCTTAATGTAAGATCCAACGGACCTATATAGCATCTACTGCGACTTATAGCAAGACTGATGGATATATAAGGACGATGACAGTGGATAATAATTGTCTTACATAATTAAGAAGATAATTAAAAAAGCCACATGCGGCTACGCCCGAAATACACAAGGGAAAAAGAAGAAGGAAGACAACGACCAGGCTCGCTGATCCCTACTTTCTTGATGCATTGCTGCAGGCCGCGGGAACTAGTCTCCGCAGCGAGCGGCGATGAGCTCCGTCATGTCCTCAAGACGCTACTTGAGAGCATCCACGGATTCCTCCACCAGCCTTTGGCGCTCGATGCGGAGAATGTCATTCTCGTCCATAACTTTCTTGACGATGACACCGGTCCTCTTAAACAAGGCACTGGTCTCCTCCTGCTTCTCTGGACTTAGGACGATCTTCACCCTCAGCAGGTCGCGCTCAGCCTGGAGCCTCTCATTGCCCCCTCTTAGTAGCCGGATGATGCCGGTAGCTTGTTCAAACGAGGCTTTCATGTCATCCTACTCGCCCAGCCGGAGATCTGATCCATCTGGCTATGGACGATCGCATGCATGCGTATGTAAGAGTCGTCGCCTGCCCGCGAGACATTTTCCATGGCCGCCGCAGCGCAGCGGGACATCTCTGCTGCATTCGTGGCACGTCGGGACATCGCTGCTGCTTCCGTGGCACGGCGGGACATCTTTGCTGCTTCCGCAGTGCGGCCGGACCAGTCTGCTACATCGACGGTGCGGCGGGACCTCTGTGCTGCTTCGGCAGCGTGGCAAGACCTCTGTGCTGCTACTTCCGCGCGGCGGGACATGTCGGCTCCTTTCGCGGCGAGGCGGGGCATCTCTCGTGCTGTCACTTCCATGTTCGCCTCTCCCTGGTGGTAATCTCTCGACCCAGAACTCACGCTGGCCATGGCAAACGCAAAGGAAGGATGCTGAATGAATTGTTTGTTTTTGTGGATGAGGAGTTGAGGAGGAATGTGCATTCATCCTGGCATAGTATTATTTATAACCGAGTACTAATACGCTCCTAAGTGGGAAACCATTTAGGTTGTGATCGGTGTGAACATGTTTGCAATTAAATATAGCGTGGTAGTAGTACCTCCTTTCCGGTTTATAGGGTCAATTCAAAAATCTCACCAACCAAGGTAGATGATGAGTAGTGAATTTTTTTTGTAGTTTGCAATGTGACGAGATGCAAGCTCAAAAATTATTGACTATTCTAGTTTCGAAGTGCGGCACTATTCCCGGATTGCGTAACGTGGCCACATGCTCTCAGCCATGGTGTAGCATATGCCATGGTAGTTCTTTTTCGACTGGTGTGTACGTGCAATAATTGGCACCGTCGGATACATATCTTACGGTTATTAGGGCGTTCGATAGGAATAGCCTCATGGCAAGCTATAGACTAGTATTTTTTTCATACGCATTAGACCTATCTCTCGGGACTTCTCGCACGCACCATCTCTAGCTCCCTAGGTCGATGGCACCCACATACACTTGTACTCTGAGTTTAGTATGTTATACAGGAAGAGAAGAGATGCACGCACGCACTTGTCCTCTCTCACACATGCATCTATAGCTACGAATTGTAGTGTTCTCAACCATCCGATTAGCTCTATCATAGGTTTCACGTTGCTCCTTGGCCTTGAGATTGAGAAGTTTAAAACGCGTAGGCTAAGCTGGAGGCACGAGGTTTTGGTTAATGTGCGGGCCGCACACGGCACCAACATGACACAAGCTTCGTCTGCCTAGTGCGCAGTCGGGTGAGTTGTCAAAGTATAGACACAACCAGGCCCTCCTTGGTATCTATGCCTCGACTTTTGCATAGATAAATTATGATCGGAGGGAGTACGTACTTAGTAGTAGTACAGTACTACTTTGATGTGTCGCGTCAACTCGCACAAGTATGCAACACTTCCTGAATAAAAAAGCATATAAGTTGTTGCCGTTATACTTCTTACCCAAAGGATCTTTATATCTAGCAGACACAAAATATCCGTTCGACTGTTGGAAATTACTTTAACTGCTGATATGATGTCGAAGTAATTGCTGCATCGCCACCAAAACCCACCATCTCTTAAGCTAAAGTAGACCGAGCTAACCCCTATATTAGCATATTGACAAAACCCCACATTCAAGTTATTTAGTTTGCTCTCGTTTATGTACCCAACAATATTAAATGTTGTTAAACATGGCAAAAGGTGAAACATAAGTAAACTAACTATTTAAGCAAGTTTAAATGAGGCTGGAAACACAAACAACAATTCCGGAAAGTCCCCATATGCATATTTCAAATTTGGTACTGTTTTGCCGTAAACCATATTTTAGAGTTGTTAAACATGCAAAGTAATGCCACCACATTAAACTATGCATTTTTTAGACAAGTTGCATATAAAGTTTATTAAATTTGGAGCTACGGTTATTAAGTTATGAAATAAACCAATTTAACGTGACATTTATGCAAATTATTACAAACAACAATTTTAAACATTTTTAACATGGACAAAAGGTGGATATTATGAAAGTACATGGAAAACTGAGCAAGATGCATATATGACATGTTTCAAACCGATGCTCGATTATTTAAATATGAGCAAAGCAATTAAATGGCATTTTCTGCAATTATGCAATAACTGGGAAAAATAACTAAATGCACAGGCAGAAAAAAACATGCACGGTCCCGAAGCATCACGGTGCAGTGGCACAGCAGCGAATGTGGCCATGTGCGCGGTGTGTGCACGAGGAAAGGGGTATCCACGGGAGCAAATGAGGCGCAGGAGAGAGGCCTTGCCGGCGGCTGGGCTGCTTGTGATGTTAGGCTGCGCTAGGCTACTACCCTCCTCATCTTCTTCCCTATTTTCAAACAGAAAAGAAGAGAGAAAAGTGAAGTGAGTTTGGATAGGGTATAAGATAGGATGAGAATTAATATGAGCCCCTGGAGATATGCACCATTTGAATAAATTGCTTTGGCTATTTTTAGAGGTAGAAAAATAAACCAAGTTTGAATTAAATTCAAACTTGCTCCATTTTTTAACCCAACCAAAACAACTTCAAAATGAAATGAAATTTGACAGAGAGGTATTAAGCATCATTTATGATTTATAGGGACAGGTTGAACATTTTTCCGAACAGGAAAAATGTCACAAGAAAAATAAATGGAATAGAGAAGAAAGGAGAAGTTTGGATGGGATAGAAACTTGGGTGAATCCAAGTTGAAGTTGGGCAATAAGTAAAAGAGAAAGGATGAAGGACAAGAATAAGGAGTTGCAATGCACATGAACAAGTAAAAGAAAACAAGCACAACAAACATATGGAGATGAATGCATGGTGCAAATAATAATAATAATGATAATAATAATAATAATAATAATAATAATAATGATAATAAACACAAACAAACATCACAAGCAAGCAATCAATCATGAACATGATGGATGCAAATGCACATGGCAACATACATGAAGATGGAATGCACAAAGTGAGAATAAAAGATAACACAAGCATGATGATGCAACAACTTATTATGACAATCATGGCAATCCATACATGGCAACAACAAAATAAATGGAAGGCAACTGGAGCATCGGCCTCGGGCGTCACACATGGTGTCATGTCATGGCACTAACATGCTGTGGTAAAAAAATTGAGCTGATTTGGAACAAGTTTTGGTATAAGCTTCTTGCAAACCAGAGCTTCTCTCAAGAAGGCTCATGGTTCTAAGAGGGAACGTGTCACCTTTGAGTGCAAAATGATATACGTTGCCCCCTTTGAGTTTCTTTACAGAGGCAACATAGAACTACATTTGTGCCCAATTAAATTTTGGAATTATTCCGGGTTCATTTGGCCTTTTTTATACATTAATTGAGTTTCTGGTCATTTAATGTGCATATTTCAAACTTGAACTACAAACACATGCTCCCGTCCACCAAAGTTGGTTGAAAAATCACATGTGTGTCCTTGGGTGAATTTCTAGGTCCCACGCAAGAAATGGGAATGAAATTCAAACATCTGGGCATCGTGGCTCGGCCAACAACATTGAGAAAATTGGTTTTAAAAATCTTGTAAATCCAAAACACGCCTAAAAATCATGAAACTTGCCATGGTGTCATGTCATGGTACAACCATGCTATGGTAAAAAAAATTGGCCGAATAGTTTTGGTATAAGCTTCTTGAAAACCGGAGCTTCTCTCAAGAAGGCTCGTGGTTTTGAGAGGGAACGTGTCACCTTTGTGTGCGTAATTCAAATTTGAAATACAAGCACATGCTCCAGTGCACCAAAGTTGGTTGAAAAATCACATGTGTGTCCTCGGGTAAATTTCTAGGTCACATGCAAGAAATGGGAATGAAATTCAAACATCTGGGTGTCGTGGCTCGGCTGGAAACATTGAGAAACTTGGTTTTTTTATTCCTGTAAATCCAAAACATGCATGAAAATCATGAAACTTAGCTTGGTGTCATGACATGGCACCAACATGCTATGGTAATTTTTCTGTCCGGTTTGTGAAGGTGCACACATAAACAATCAACAAAGTCATTTTGGAACAAGTGATGTCACGTTACAATGGGAATCACAAGTATTATTGAAACCGTTGGCGTTCTATTTACCATGTACATGCCTCCACGCGTCCCATTTTTTTATTAGCTAGGAGGCGTCGTGCAGGGTAGCTATTTGAGTACGGGAGGCGTGCAATCAGACCCCTGTGTGTGCTTATCGGGAGGAGAGCCCTTTGACCTCCATCTGCCGTCCACCTCTCTCCCAATGTCTCCATTAATGGCGCCCGAGCCTCCGTATAATGGCGTGGCTATGTCTCACTCGACTGAGATTTAAGAGATAAAAAAGAAAATCTAAAAAGAAAATTTTGCACGTATCTTAATGTAAGATCCAACGGACCTATATAGCACCTACTGCGACTTATAGCAAGACTGATGGATATATAAGAACGATGAGAGTGGATAATAATTGTCTTACATAATTAAGAAGATAATTAAAAAAGCCACATGCGGCTACGCCCGAAATACACAAGGGAAAAAGAAGAAGGAAGACAACGACCAGGCTCGCTGATCCCTACTTTCTTGATGCATTGCTGCAGGCCGCGGGAACTAGTCTCCGCAGCGAGCGGCGATGAGCTCCGTCATGTCCTCAAGACGCTACTTGAGAGCATCCACAGATTCCTCCACCAGCCTTTGGCGCTCGATGCGGAGCATGTCATTCTCGTCCATAAGTTTCTTGACGATGACACCGGTCCTCTTTGACAAGGCACTGGTCTCCTCCTGCTTCTCTGGACTTGGGACGATCTTCACCCTCAGCAGGTCGCGCTCAGCCTGGAGCCTCTCATTGCCCCCTCTTAGTAGCCGGATGATCCTGGTAGCCTGATCAAACGAGGCTTTCATGTCATCCTACAACCTCGCCCAGCCGGAGATCTGATCCATCTGGCTATGGATGATCGCATGCATGCGTATGTAAGAGTCGTCGCCTGCCCGCGAGACATTTTCCATGGCCGCCGCAGCGCAGCGGGACATCTCTGCTGAATTCATGGCATGGCGGGACATCTCTGCTGCTTCCGCGGCGCGGTCGGACCAGTCTGCTGCATCAACGGTGCGGCGGGACCTCCGTGCTGCTTCGGCGGCGTGGCAAGACCTCTGTGCTGCTACTTCCACACGGCGGGGCATGTCAGCTCCTTTCGCGGCGAGGCGGGACATCTCTCGTGTTGCCACTTCCATGTTCGCCTCTCCCTGGTGGTAATCTCTCGACCCAGAACTCATGCTGGCCATGGCAAACACAAGGGAAGGATGTTGAATGACTTGTTTGTTTTTGTGGATGAGGAGTTGAGGAGGAATGTGCAGTCATCTTGGCATAGTATTATTTATAACCGAGTACTAATATGCTCCTAAGTGTGAAACCATTTAGGTTGTGATCGGTGTGAACAGGTTTGCAATTAAATATAGCATGGTAGTAGTACCTCCTTTCCGGTTTATAGGGTCAATTCAAAAACCTCACCAACCAAGGTAGATGATGAGTAGTGAATTTTTTTGTAGTTTGCAACGTGACGAGATGCAAGCTCACTATTCCCGGATTGTGTAACGTGGGCACGTGTTCTCAGCCATGGGGTAGCATATGCCATGGTAGTTCTTTTTCGACTAGTGTGTACGTGCAATAATTGGCACCGTCGGATACATATCTTACGGTTATTAGGGTGTTCGATAGGAATAGCCTTGTGGCGAGCTATAGACTAGTCTTTTTTTCAGACGCATTAGACCTATCTCTCGGGACTTCTCGCATGCACCATCTAGCTCCCTAGGTCGATGGCACCCACATACACTTGTACTTTGATTTTAGTATGTTATACAGGAAGAGAAGAGGTGCACGCATGCACTTGTCCTCTTTCACACATGCATCTGTAGCTACGAAATGTAGTGTTCTCAACCATCCGATTGGCTCTATCATAGGTTTCACGTTGCTCCTTGGCCTTGAGATTGAGAAGTTTAAAACGCGGAGGCTAAGCTGGAGGCGTGAGGTTTTGGTTAATGTGTGGGCCGCACACGGCACCAACACAACACAAGCTTCATCTGCCTGGTGCGCAGTTGGGTGAGTTGTCAAAGTATAGACACAACCAGGCCCTCCTTGGTATCTATGCCTCGACTTTTGCACAGAGAAATTAGGATCGGAGGGAGTACGTACTTAGTAGTAGTACAGTACTACTTTGATGTGTCGCGTCAACTCGCACAAGTATGCAACACTTCCTGAATAAAAAGCATATAAGTTGTTGCCATTATACTTCTTACCCAAAGGATCTTTATATCCAACAGACACAAAATATCCGTTCGACTGTTGGAAATTACTTTAACTCCTGATATGATGTCGAAGTAATTGCTGCATCGCCACCAAAACCCACCATCTCTTAAGCTAAAGTAGACCGAGCTAACCCCTATATTAGCATATTACTAAGATAAACAGAAGGCACTGTATAATCATTTAGGACGTGAGCTTGTCAATCTGAATGTGGAGGGACACCAGCTTAGCCCCGGCCAGCAGCTTGGGCGACACTGTGAAGAAGGTCAGCTCCTGCATGGCGACGTCGTCGGGATCCTTGCTGCTTGTCACCTCCATTTCCACCTTGACGGCGTCGGTCCTGCCTTTGGGCTCCCCCAGTGGGCCATTCGCCCACAACCTGGCCACGTAATGCGGCAGTAGGGACGCCCCCGCTCTAATGCAGACGACCGACATGGCTATAGGTGCGCTGATATCGAGCACGCCGCCGACCAAGAAAAATGCGCGGCCGTCCTCCTCCGATAGTGGCACTTGCATCTGGAGCACCTTGCCATACTGGATCTTCTGCACGGGCATGGGATGCACGGTGCTGATGTGGTGGGAGAGCGCTGGCGGCGGGCCTTCGTAGCCGCAGACGGGCACGAGGCATTTGTAGGGCATGAGCGGACACACGCTCTGGTGATCGGCGAGCTTGTGGTAAGTGACGTAGAGCCCACAACCTTTGTGCGGGCACTCCACCCTCACCGAGGAGAGGACGGCGTCCAGTGTCATGTTCCGAGGAGAGAACAGCAAGAGCCGTGGCTCCGATAGTGGCACTTGCAGCTGGAGCACCTTGCCGTACTAGATCTTGTGCACGGGCATGGGATGCGCAGTGCTGATGTGGTGGGAGAGCACCGGCGGCGGGCCTTCGTAGCCGCAGACGGGCATGAGGCATTTGCAGGGTGCGAGCAGACACACGCTCTAGTGATCGGCGAGCTTGTGGTAAGTGACGTAGAGCCCACAACCTTTGTGCGGGCACTCCACCCTCACCGAGGAGAGGACGGCGTCCACTGTCATGTTCCGCACGTCGAAGCCACTATCGCGCTCGCACTTCTAGTACTGCCACTGGTTCCCGGGGTGCTCGACGTGGCAGTCCGTGCATGCCAGGAGCCGTCCCTTGCATTGCACAAATCAGTCGAACAACACATCAATCAAGAAACCTGCACCTTGCTCGATCAGCCGAACGGACGAGGTGTATTCAAACCTGATACACTGGAGGCTTCAAGGGGCGGAGGCACAAGGGGCAGTGGAGCAAGGTAAGGTCCATCGAGACCATAGAGAGCTCCATCATCGGGTCCTGTTCCTTCTGCATGATCTCGCCCTCCTCGTGCACAACCATCTCTCGCTTTAGGGCCAGGGCATTACAAAGCTTTACCGTCACATATTCATACTACTTCAAGGTGCATTAAATCAACAAATGCAAGTATCAAAAGGAGAGTCACGGCATGCATGCATGCATGCGTTGTAATTAATGCATCGGTAAATGCAAATTATTGGAATATATCGAGTGCAGTGCTTTGATGTGTCGCGTCAACTTGTACAACAACGATAAATTTGGTTTCTACAACACCCGCTCCCTCGCGGACCGAGCTCCGGTGCCTTAATTGCACCTGTCTTTGGTTGTATGACAGGTGGGCCACCCACCTGTTGGGCCCACCTGTCATTCGGTGTCAGATGCCCAGAACCATACTGTAGTACTCCTCCACTGCAGTAGTACTCCATCATTGTTTGACTTCCCGAATAGGCGAAGAGCCAAGCGCAGCCCGGACGCTCGTGTGGCAGTTTCATGTGTAGAGTAGTCTAGGATAACGTGTACCGTGCCTCTAAGCTTAAAATCGTTGGGGTCGGCTCCATGCTATGAGGCCGTCTCGAAGCATTTTTTAAACTAAAATAATCTTCTGGCCCTACCTGTCATCCTAGTGATTGTAGTTTGCATGGTCATCTGGTCAAGATAGGAATATATTGTGGTGGGGTAAATGTTAGAGGTTGTAGCAAATATATTGTACACTATGGGTCTTTCAGCCAAGTTTAGAGGCAACCTTGTGGGGCCAGTGCTATGATGTGTCGCGTCAACTCGTACAACAAGGAGAAGCTTGATTTTACTACTACACGCCTTCTCCCTCACCCATGCGCGCGGTGGCTCGCGGGCGAGGACATGATTTTGCTTATAGGAGTACTATAACAAGCTATCCCTCCCGCACGCGGTCGACGGACATGCAGCGGTGGATTCGATACTGTAGAAGTAGTAGTATTAACATCATTGCTCGTCTTCTCGAAGAGGCGAAGAGCCAAGCGCAACCCGAACATGGCAGTTGCGAACCTTGGAGCATGCATATAGCCAGGCTCTCGCATGAGACAAAATTGCTATGTGAGCCTTGTAAACCGGAAAGGAGTATTTACCTTTCTAGAGATTTCAACAAGTGACTAGACTACACCGAGACAGAGTACATATGGAGCAAAATGAGTGAATCTACACCGTAAATAAATACGTAGTTCTCTCGTTTTCCTCTCTGCCTTGGTCACGGTGCACAATATTGAGTATACTAGTACTGACCAAGTGACCAGAAGCCACAAGCACATATGGAGGCGATGGACGCGAGCGGCATTCGGCTATGCCAAATCATCCAAGATGCTGGCCTGCGGCCCCGCATAGTGCAGCGTTTCCAGACGGTGCTGGGGACCGCCGGCGTCGTAGCCCTCGCCGAAGCCGGCTTAGCCTCTCGCATGGACGACATCATGGTCCACTCCATCCGCAAGTTCACCACCATCAAGAAGCACGCGAAAGACCTTGTCGTACTGCTCCAGCTCGCGCACCCTGGTTCCTCATTGCCTGCCACCCTCATCGGCCTCCATGGTGACGAACTCTTTCAAGCCCTGGTGGCCCTGCAGGTGCCGGAGGTCATGACGAAGAATGTGCACCTCGAGGCCACGCTCGCCGCGCAGCGCCTCACCATGCAAGAAACCGTCGACCTGCACATCCACGTCTACGAGGAAATAGTCTACATAGGTCACTACAAGGCTAGCGAGGACAGAAAGACGTTGGCCTTCTTCCAGCGGCTGGAATCTTTGGACGCCATTGTTCAGAAGCACGTCGACCTGGCCATGAAAGCCGCTGCTACTTAGCCATCGTTCGGTGGGCCGGCGCCCTGAGTCGAGGAGGTGGACATCGTCGATGGATGCATCTCTTCTTCTTTCCTCCTGTAACCAGCACTGCATCACCTCGTGGCCTTAATGTTTTATTACTATAGTACTCCCTCTGTTCTCAAATATAAGTCTTTCTAGACATTCCAGCAAGTGACTACATACGGAGCAAATTGAGTGAATCTACACTCTAAAATATGTCTACATACATCCGTATGTTGTATTCCATTTGAAATATCTAAAAAGGCTTATATTGAGGAATGGAGGGAGTATATGGCATTTTTATTCTAGTCATAAGGTTTTCACTGTGAGGTGGGGCCGCAGTTGAGCAAATAGACCATCAGCAAATCCCCACCCCGCCCTCCGGGTGTCGGCTGAGTTTAGAATTAGAAGAGAGAAACGAGGGAGAAGAGCTAGCTGTAGCACGACACTGTTGTCAGATGGGACTCGTGTGGATAGAGTAGGAGTAATGAGCACTCATACCTCTTTTTTCGAGGGAAAAAGTAATCGTATGTCTAGTACCACTAGTTGGGTGCGTGCGACCTATACCTGTCATCACTTTAGGTCTCCTTTTCGAACCGCAGCTACACTTCACAGTACATATTTTTTTCACGCATTTCTCCTCCTATATATACTCCTAGGCTATTTCCACGCGCTCCCTTTCACTGACATGTGGGACATAGAGCATCTGGGTCGTAGTGCATGCATGACTCAGAGCATATGCCGGGGTATTTTACATTTCAAACCTCACGAATTACATGCAAACCCCCCGCAGAAGAATAAATAAATAAATGAATTACTACATGAAACGGGATTATTTTCATAGAAACCGGAGCACATTCATTAAATTTTGGACATAACACGTTTATAAAAAACGACCAGACCTAAACCAGTCCAAGGGCCTCTTTGATTTGCAGGATACTGAAAACACAGGAATGGGGAAAGTATGATGGCGATGAACCAAGACGAGGAGAACTCTAACTCAGTTAGAGGTTAGAGTTAGATTCTAACCCTGAACTAGCCCTGAACTAACTCTAAGGCCCTGTTTGGATCCATGGGTTAGAGTTAGTTTGGGTTAGTTTGGACTCAACTAACCCAAAAATATCCAAATAGGAGGATTAGTTTGGGTTAGATGCATCTAACCCACCCAAAAAATCTAACCCACCCAAGAGGTGTTTATTTGGGTTAGTTCTTCTCGGGACCACGAAAAAACACCTTTTTCTCTCGCTCTCACCACAGTAGATCCCTCCCCACTTCCTCGAAGCTTCTCGTCATCTCCCTCCCTCCCTCTCACACCGCCCATGAAGGCACCTTACCGTATCCACGCTCCATCTAACCCTGCCATCCAAACACCTCTTTGGTTAGAGTTAGTTTAGAGTTAGTTCAGGATTAGAATCTAACTCTAACCTTTAACTGAGTTAGAGTATCCAAACATGGCCTAAACCAAAGAGGTGTATGGATGGCAGGGTTAGATTGACAATAAATGCTCTTTCTCAATCATTTGACTACTTTGGACCCTATTTCCTGCCGGATTTGGTGTGCCTGGCTCTTGTGTGGCCTCCTCCCGCTCACAATTGACATAAATGAACCTTCTTTACAAATCAAGCATGCAAAACATGATAAATTTTACTTTGTCCATACAAATGAGATATCTCACTTAAACATACAAGTTGTCAATCAAGCTTCACAAAAAAATACACTCCATGAAACAAAGCATGAGCTAACTCATCATGCAAGTCATTCACGATAGGGAGGAAGCCCGGAGCCCCTAACGCACCTAGGGAGGAGCTCGTCATCGTTGCTCTGGAGGAAGGCTCTGTAGAGCCCAAGCCTCGGGACCCCTCCGACGCCGGCGCTTGCGAGTTGAGGTCGACACCGGCATGGGTAGCAGGGTCGCTTGCCGACGACTGCGAGCCGAATATTTGGGCCTCTAGAAATAATGCAAGCCTGAAACTGAAATACCTAGAAAGGTGAACTGAATCTTTGGGCCTCTAGAAATAATGCAATCCTGAAACTAAAATACGTAGATAGGTGAACTGAATCTTTGGGCCTCTAGAAAGATTTATACCTCCTCAAGCAGCATCAAACAATCCCATGCATGCACCACAAATCTATACCAAGTTTAATCAGGACCTACTTTTCCAAATCAGAATTAGCGCTAGAGCGAGCAAGTTCAGTGATATGGCTGTGATACAGAGAAGGAATGAACAAACTAACCCCTCTCGCGACCTCCCTGGGAGATGCGCCACCGTCGTGCATGACAGAGGGAGAAAAACGATCGGTGAAGGGAGAGGGGAGAGCTTCGAAGGCCGGAGAGAGAGGGCTAGCGGCGGAGCAGCAACTCGATGGGGAACATAGATGCGTCGTGCGAGGGGGGGGGATCGGAGGGAGCGATCTTGTGCGGGCAGGGGAGATTTTTTAGTTCTCTTTTAGTGGGCCCGAGAAGAACTAACCCAATTAGAACCTCTCTACCGGGCTAGTTTTTTTAGCTGGGTTAGAGCAAACTAGCTCAAACTAACCCCTCCTGTTTGGACAATTTGAGGCTATTTCAACCCAAACTAGATCTAACTCAGGGATCCAAACAAAGAGGAGTAGTACGGTAAATGCTATAGTCTCGATTGTAGCACATTGTTTTTATGGCCATATCACCACACTGTGTTCTACTGCTGGTTCACTGGGCTGCCATGGTTCGCACTGCTAGTTCATTGGGCTACCGTGGATCGCACTCCTCCGACGTGAGTAGTAGTACTAGTATATATCGCATGATTGTTTGCTCCTTCTTACTACGTACTTCGCCGACATGTGGGAGAGCCAGCATCCAGGTCGACGTGTCATGCACCAGATTAGAGTGCGGAACGGAAGGGGCATCACCCCCGTCATAGCACCAGTAATTCATGACTATAGTGAGTAGTCATATCACAAGTCTTTCCAGCAGTAACACACCGTCAAATTGCACAGCCCGACCTTTCCAGCAGTAAGTAAGTTGAATCCGCTACTCCCTCACCCTCCTCGCCTCTCTGTCAAACCGCCTACGTGAAAACTACCGCGCGTACTACCCGAGAAAAGCCCTGCCCTCAACTTTTAACTACGCGAAAATAGTTCGAGCTTGTTCGTTCTATATAAATACTAGTAGTACTGTATGTTTATTCACTCGTGGGTTTGTTCATTGAATGGAGGGCCGGGGAGCACAAGTGAACAATACTACTACTAGTAGTAAGTAGGAGTCGTACAGTTAGTCACCTTAAGTAGAGAGTTTCTTTTATTTAATGCAACGTACACAAATTGAAACGCTTGTTGTGGAGTGAAAAAGATAACCACTCCACTATATATGTACGCAGGGGCCTGAGCACTTGCTTTACTAGGGTTGCCCTCTTCATTCTCTCATCCCCTCCATATCTAAACAAGACAGCGGTAGCGACATTTTCTCTCTTCTCACCGCTGGTCACAGATCCAACCGGATCCCTTCAGCTGGTGTGTGTAGAGGACTAAAAGGTGCACCGTTCATGCGGTCATTGCCGGCGAGGGAGGAAACCCATAGCTGTCGGCGGGGCCCGATCCTCTGCCCATGTCGTTCTCTCTGACACAACGCCGGCTCGGTACGTCCTCTGACCCTTCTTCCTCCCTGCTGTATTATGTGCAGATCGGACCTGCCGCCGCCGACATCCCAATGACCCTCAGGTACAAGTTCTTCGAAAGCGGCCTTTCTCTACTGCCCCAGATCCCCACATGTCTGCATGTGCATCTTTTTCTACTTCCATCATCTCTTCCAAATCCACCTAAATTTTAGTATTATTAGAGGTAAAGCTACTTCATGCATTCGAATCTAGGACTAGGTTCAAACAACGAAGAAAGGGGGAAAGTCATAGCATGAATCTAGGACTTAATTCAAAGAGGAAATAACAGGGGGGGAAGTAGTAGAGACCGGATACCCAACCAGTCTCTTGGATGAAAAGGGAAATAACGAGAAAACTCAGTACAAACTGGATAAGGAACATACCTATTATTGGTTGAAAAATGGATAGAAAGTGGCAGCTGGTGGACAAGTCTACAGAGTATGTCCAGGATTAGATTTGCTGCCCTCACATAGTAAAAGGTCTCCAGGATTAGTTGCCGCCCTCACAAAGTAAAAGGTCTCCAGGATTAGATTTGCTGCCCTCACAGAGCATGAACAAACTCGACGTCACCACTTTATACCTCCTTGTAGGTACATTGTGCTGATGCGTCCACTATCACATGTCCTTATACCAACCTTTTGCCATTGTTAATGTAAGCGTGCATGTAAAATGAAGTGATCACACTGTTACCTTAAGGACATGTCTAACCAGTGTAATTTTTAATCTAATGCCTCCAGTGATATGATGCAATTAAACTGTGTTACAAATGGTACTCGTGCTGTTTTCCCCAGTATGATAAGTAAGTTGCTTCTTTATGCTGCTGAGTGACCTGGTGTCCCCACGGTCCTAGGCCCTTAAACCAACTCTTTAGCTGTTGTTGATTTACTGTATCTGGTAAACAAGCAATGCCACCATTAAAGTAATCCCATATTTGACGAATGTCATAGTTGATCGTAATGCTTCCGGTAACATGAAGCATTGCTGAAGTTTTAAAATTTCTACTGTCCTTGCGTGATTGCCATGAACATAATTAAGATGCTTCTTTTCGTTTCGTGTATGTTTTGTATATTCTTATTGACCAACAACTATTTACTTTCTACCTTTTTGTGTAGATAGGGATATCCATTTCACCTTGTTTCTATTGTGACCTTTTGGTGAACTGCACAAAACACTTTTTTTGGAATGATTGTCTTGTGCAGTTCAACTAAAATGTCACGTGGGCATCATCTCTCAATTTTGGTGGAATGCACAAAATGGTTATTGGAGTTTCCAAAATCTCCAACAAATTCTGCTGGTAATCTGGTGCAACATTTTATTAGCTTTTGCAAGATGAGCCGTCACTGTCACCACAATGGCACTTTATTTTAGTAGAACTACACAAAAGGATATGCAAATTATAGTTGCACCTTACATGAGCAGGACAACCAACCTTAATGTTGATGAATTTTAGTGCAACTACTAAAGAAGAACCTGCCAGCTCATGAGAGCAAGTACTTCTTCCTAGCTGAATGATGCAATCTTTGCTTCATTTCAGGTGAACTGTGATCGTTCTCTGACTATAGCGCCAGAAAAGCTCTTGTATACTAGGACTACGTCGGTATTTCCTCAAAGAGGAAGGGATGATGCAGCACAGCGACGGTAGGTATTTCCCTCAGTGAAGAAACCAAGGTTATCGAACCAGTAGGAGAACCAAGCAACACAACATAAACAGCACCTGCACACACATAACAACACCTCGCAACCCGACGTGTTAAAGGGGTTGTCAATCCCTTTCGGGTAATGATGCCAGAAAATTGTAGTAGATTGAAATAATAGATCACAAATAAAATAAAGTGCAGCAATGTATTTTTGGTTTAATAGATCTGAATAAAAATGCAAAGGAAAAGTATGTCGCAACCAAATATATGAGGAAGAAGACCCGGAGGCCGTAGGTTTCACTAGTGGCTTCTCTCGAGAAAGATAGAAAACAGTGGGTAAACAAATTACTGTTGGGCAATTGATAGAACCTCAAATAATTATGATCATATCCAGGCAATGATAATTGCATAGGCTTCACGTCCAAGATTAGTAGACCGACTCCTGCCTATATCTACTACTATTACTCCACACATCGACCGCTATCCAGCATGCATCTAGTGTATTAAGTTCATGAAAAAATGGAGTAATGCAATAAGAACGATGACATGATGTAGACAAGATCCGTTTATCTACTGCGTAGACATAGATCCCGTCTTTTTACCCTTAGTAGTAATGATACATATGTGTCGGTTCCCTTTTTGTCACTAGGATCGAGCACCATAAGATTGAACCCACTACCGGGCACGTCTTCCCATTACAAGATAAATAGATCAAGTTGGCCAAACAAAACCCAAATATGGGAGAAGAAATACGAGGCTCTAAGAGATCATGCATATAAGAGATCAAAGAAACTCAAATAACTTGCATGGATATAAAAGGATATGACTGATCATAAACTCAAAGTTCATCAGATTCCAACAAACACACCGCAAAAAGAGTTACATCATATGGATCTCCAAGAGACCATTGTATTGACAATCAAGAGATACAGATGAAGCCATCAAGCTACTAACTATGGACCAGAAGGTCTACAAAGAACTACTCACGCATCATCGGAGAGGCACCAATGGAGGTGGTGAACCCAATCCGAGATGGTGTTTAGATTGGATCTGGTGGTGCTGGACTCTGCGGTGGCTGGATGAATATTTCGTCGACTCCCCTAGTGTTTTGGTAATATTTGGGTATTTGTAGAGCAAAGAGGCGGTCCAGGGGGGCACCCGAGGTGGGCAGAACCCACCAGGGCACACCTGGACCTCCTGGCGCGCCCTGGTGGGTTGTCCCCTCCTCAGGACTCCCCCAAGTGAAACCAGGGCCCAACTTGTTCCTTCTGGTCCATAAGTTTCGTGGCATTTGGACTCCGTTTGATATTGATTTTCTGTGATGTAAAAAACACAGAAAAAAAGGAACTGGCACTTGGCAGTATGTCAATAGGTTACTACCAAAAAATGATATAAAATGACTATAAAATGATTATAATATATCCAAGATTGATAATATAACAGCATGGAACAATCAAAAATTATAGATACGTTGGAGACGTATCAACATCCCCCAGCTTAACTCCTACTCGTCCTCGAGTAGGTGTAACACCCTCGATGCAGCTATATCTCCTACGTGTCGAAGGACGACTTAGAGGCATAACCGCATTGAAAGCTATGTCACAAGTAAGGTAATCTTCACAACAACCCATGTAAATAAATAAAAGGGGAAAATGATACATAGTTGGCTTACACTCGCCACGTCACACAAATACATGAATAACATTACAATCATCCAATACACTCATGGTCCGACTACGGTACCAAAATTAAAGATCAACCCCCACAAGCGACACGGTCCCCGATCGCCCCAACTGGGCACCACTACTGATCATCTGGGAAAGACACATAGTAACGGCGAGAGTCTTCATCGAACTCCCAGTTGAGCTCAAGCGCATCGTCTCGAGCAGTATCATCGGTCCCTGCATCTGGTTTGGAAGTAATGTGTGAGTCACAGGGACTCATCAATCTCGCACCCTTGCGATCAAGACTATTTAAGCTTATAGGTAAGGCAAAGGTATGATGTGGAGCTGCAGCAAGCGACTAGCATATATTGTGGCTAACATACGCAAATGAGAGCGAGAAGAGAAGGCAAAAGCACGGACGAACAACTATGATCAAGAAGTGATCCTAGCACAAACTACGCCAAGCATTAATTCAACACCGTGTTCACTTCTCGGACTCCTCCGAGAAGAGACCATCATGGTTACACACGCGGTTGATTCATTTTAATTAAGTTAAGTTTCAGGTTATTTACAACCAGACATTAACAAATTCCCACCTACCCATAACCGCGGGCACGGCTTTCGAAAGTTCAAATCCCTGCAGGGGAGTCCCAACTTAGCCCATCACAAGCTCTCACGGTCAATGAAGGATATTCCTTCTCCTGAGACATTCCGATCAGACTCGGCATCCCGGTTACAAGACATCCTCGACAATGGTAAAACTAGTCCAGCAACACCGCCCGAATGTGCCGACAAATCCCGATAGGAGCTGCACATATCTCGTTCTCAGGGCACACTCAGATGAGCGCTCCATACAACTAAAACCAAACCTCGAGTTTCCCTGAGGGGGCGCTGCACATGTCTCTAGTTTGGACCAACACTCAGAGGAGCACTGGCCCGGGGGGGAGGGGTTAAATAAAGATGACCCTCGGGCTCCGGAAACACAAGGGAAAAAGAGGCTAGGTGGCAAATGGTAAAACCAAGGTTGGGCATTGCTGGAGGAGTTTTATTCAAGGTGAACTGTCAAGGGGTTCCCATTATAACCTAACCGCGTAAGGAACGCAAAATTCGGGAACATAACACTGATATGACGGAAACTAGGGCGGCAAGAGTGGAACAAAACACTAGGCAAAAGGCCGAGCCTTCCATCCTTTACCAAGTACATAGATGCATTAAGATAACAAGATAATATTGTGATATCCCAACAGTAAACAATGTTCCAACAAGGAACAATCTCCAATCTTCACCTGCAACTAGCAACGCTATAAGAGGGGCTGAGCAAAGCGGTAACATAGCCAAACAACTGTTTGCTAGGACATGGAGGGTTACAGGTTTGACATGGCAATTTGGGCAGCATGATAAGCAAGTGGTAGGTATCATAGCATAGGCATAGCAAAAGAGCGAGCATCTAGCAAGCAAAGATAGAAGTGATTTCGAGGGTATGGTCATCTTGCCTGTAAAGTTGTCAGAGTTGACTTGATCCTCGTAAGAGAACTCAATGGGCTCCTCGTTCACGAACTCGTCTCCCGGCTCTACCCAAACAAGAACAACAAGAAAATGGAATACAATCAACCACGTGCAATGCTCAAACAACATGATGCAAACATGGTATGATATGCGGGATGCGATATGTGATGCATATGCATGAATTGACAAGGAATGATTGAACCTGGCCTCAACTTGGAAATCCAAGAGTTCCACTGGAAATGTGAGGTGATTTCGGTTGAAATCGATATAAAGATCACCGGAATCGGATGCACGGTTTGGAAATGGCAAGCAAAAAAATATGGCACCGGTCTGCGATAATCAGCAAGTGACCAATTAAAAGCATCAAGATAAATATGCTACAGCGCTCAAACACAACAACAAAATACATGGCAGGGATCCACTAATGAAGCTTGACAAAAGTTGAATAATGAGCTACGGCTAATTCATCCACTAACAGGTTCAAAGAAGCATGGCAAAAGTGCAAATGACAACAGATTTCAGACTTAGTGAAATTAACACAAGTCTGGAATTTATCATTAGGAAGCACACTTTAGAGCATGAAAACTACATGCTATAGGAACTTAACATGGCAAAGCAAGGCATGGAATGAAGCTACTCAAAGCACTTAACAAAAGTCCCTTAGTGACCTTGAGCCAAAAGGGAGAATATAATACAATTGCAAGCATGTGAACATAGCAAAAACATAAACATATTTGGACTTAGTGAAAAACTGGAGCATGCAAATCAGTTAACGAGTAGGCATGTTTACGAGCTCGATGCACTCACTATAGAGCATGGCATGGCAACTAAGCATACACCCATGAAGAAGACATGGCATAGAATCTAGAAATGGCAAGAACAACAACATAGCATGCACGGATCAATAGCAACATCCCCGGCAAAATCGCTAAACATGTCAACAATCTACCAGGATTCACTTTATAGCAAAAGTAGAGCCCGATTGACTCAATCTAGGGTGCTCCATAAATGCAAACAAAGACATGGATGGATAGAGCACCACAATGTTAACAAAACATCCTTACTGATCATCCTCAAAAGAGGCACGGATCACTAGGAAACAACATGAACATATGGCATAACAACAAAATCAGGACAAGGACTTAGTGAAATTCTAAGTCCCTGAAATCAGCATTACCGATTACGCTACTTTGCAAGCTTGTGCTAGTCGCCAAGAATATCACAAAAATACATGGCAAGCACCTCTGTAAAGATGGCATGGCATATAACAAAACACATGTAGAGCTCAGGATCATAGCATGCACACATTAAACATGGCAAAAATGACAAATATCTGCTGAAACAGATCTGACAAATTCATCACATAACCCTCTTCCAAAAGAATTTCGGGCATCTAGATAAGCTCAAATGAAAATGATGCAATGAGATGAAATTATGTACTCGTCGAGACGAACATTTTGATATGCTACACGTACAAATCGGATCTACGATGAGAGAGTTATGACATGCCAAAGTTTGCAAAAAAATTAGGGTTACGGGGGAAAGTCAACCGAGGTGGATCTCAGATCTGGATCCAGATCCGCACGGAAACCGAGGTGCTCGCCGGAGTTGCCGTAGCTGGCCGGAGTGTGGGCTTGAGGCCGTCGGAGAAGAAGAGGAGGCCGGGGCGGCTCTTGCCGGTGACGAGGGTGGCGAGGAGGCGGCGCCGGCGCGCTCAGACGCCGAGGTGGCCACGGGCGGCGCCGGCGCGGTCGCCAGGGTGGAGCAGCGCTTGCTGGCGGCGAGGAGCTCGCCGGCCGGAGCAGGTGGCGGGCGGCGGCACTGGTGCGGTGTCGGGCGGCGCGGCGCGCGGAGGTTGGCGGCGGGGCGACGTGGGCCGCGGGCGCCGGCCGTGGGCCTGGCGGGCCTTGGGCGGGGGCGGCGATGTGGGGCGCCACGGGGCTGACATGGCGGCGTCCCGTTGGTCGGCGGCGACGGGCGGACGTGTCCGGCCCAATTTGGACACGTCCGATGGCGAGGTGAGCAGGAATCTATGGTTTGGAAGGAGGGGATCCGGGATTTTTGTGAGGGGATCTATTTATAGGCATAGAGGGAGCTAGGAAGCTCCAAATGAGGTGCGGTTTGCGGCCACGCGATCATGATCGAACACTCTATATGATGGAGAGGGTTTAGGTGGGTTTTGGCCCAAATTGGAAGGGTGTTGGTCAGCAACACACACGAGGCCTTTTTGGTCCCTCGGTTAACCGTTGGAGTATCAAACGAAGTCCAAATGGCACGAAACTTGACACGCGGTCTACCGGTAGTAACCCAAGGCCGCATGACAAGTCTCGGTCCAATCCGGAAATGTTTAACCCCCACACATGAAAAGAGGTAGAAAGGACCACCGGAGGACATAGAAGCGCCGGATGCAAAACGGACAACGGGGAAAATGCTCGGATGCATGAGACGAACATGTATGAAAATGCAATGCACTTGATGACATGATATGAGATGCATGACAAAGACAACAACACACGGAGGAAAAACCCGACAACGACGAAATGAAATAAGTTAGTGCCGGAAACGGCAAGAGTTGGGATACATATAAGGTAAATTACATCCGGGGTGTTACAACACTCCACCACTACGAAAGGATCTCGTCCCGAGATCTAGGACTGGAAAAACTCTGGGTACTCAGAACGGAGGTGATCCTCGCGTTCCCAGGTGGCTTCACGGTCGGAATGGTGTGATCACTTGACTTTGAGGAATTTGATTGACTTGTGGCGAGTCTTGCGCTCAATTTCTTCAAGAATAACAACTGGGTACTCACGATAAGAAAGGTCTTCTTGGAGATCAATGTCTTCGAAGTTGAGGGTGCGGTCAGGGGTCTTGAAGCACTTGCGGAGCTGAGAGACATGGAACACGTCGTGCACATTTGCAAAGTTGGAGGGAAGCTCAAGTTGATAGGCGAGATCGCCTCTCTTGCTGACGATGTTGAAAGGACCCACGTATCTAGGGGCAGGCTTCCCTTTGATACCAAAGCGACGAGTACCTTTCATTGGGGAGACGCGGAGGTAAACATGGTCTCTTATCTCGAAAGCCAAATCCCGATGCTTACTATCATAGTAGCTCTTCTGGCGTGATTGCACAGCTTTGAGGTTATCACGAATGACTTTGCACATCTCTTCTGCCTCTGTGATCAAGTCATTTCCAAGAAGTTGACGTTCACCAGTCTCTAACCAGTTAAGAGGAGTACGACACTTCTTGCCATAGAGAATTTCAAATGGGGCCTTGCCCGAACTCGCTTGGAAGTTGTTGTTGTAGGAGAACTCGGCATATGGAAGACAATCTTCCCACTTCATACCGAAAGAGATAACGCAAGCCCTGAGCATATCTTCCAGAATCTGATTGACACGCTCGACTTGGCCGCTAGTTTGAGGATGAAAAGCTGAGCTGAAACGGATGTTGGTGCCCATTGCCTTCTGAAAAGAATCCCAAAACATGGAGGTGAAGATGCTGCCACGATCTATAGAAATCAACTATGGAATACCGTGCAGAGAGACAATCCGAGAGGTATAAATCTCTGCCAATTGAGCTGCTATGATAGACTCTTTGACAGGCAGAAAGTGAGCCACTATAGTGAGTTTGTCGATGACAACGAATATAGCATCATTGCCACGCTTGGACTTTGTAAATCCCGTCACGAAGTCCATCTCAATGTGGTCAAACTTCCATTCTGGAATGGCGAGAGGTTGGAGGAGACCAGCTGGTTGTTGGTGTTCTGCCTTCACTCTTCTGCATACATCACATTCATTCACGAACTGAGCAATCTCACGCTTCATTCGAGTCCACCAATATGCCTGCTTGAGGTCATGGTACATTTTCGTGCTTCTAGGGTGGATAGAGAGGAGTGAATTGTGAGCCTCGTTCATAATGACTTGACGAAGGTCACCTTTAGGCACAACCATGCGATCCTCGAAGAAGAGAGTATCCTTGTCATCAAGGCGATAGCATTTGTACTTGGGTTGACTCTTGGCAATCCCAATCTTGACCTTCTTCACCATAGCATCAAGAAGTTGAGCCTCGCGAATCTGATCTTCCAAAGTAGGAGAGACTTGAAGGTTGGCGAGGAACCCTTGAGGAACAACTTGCAGATTGAGTTTGCGGAAAGCTTCACAAAGCTCGGGTTGGTAAGGCTTGAGAATCAAACTGTTGTAGTAAGCCTTCCTGCTCAATGCGTCCGCAATTACATTGGCCTTTCCTGGAGTATATTCGATACACGGATTATACTCTTGAATCTTTTCGACCCAACGAGTCTGCCTGAGGTTGAGATTAGGCTGAGTGAAGATGTACTTGAGACTCTTGTGGTCAGTGAAGATGTCCACTTTTCTTCCCAATAAGAGGTGTCTCCAAGTCAAAAGAGCATGCACAACTGCCGCCAACTCGAGGTCATGAGTGGGGTAGTTCTTCTCGTTGGGCTTCAACTGGCCAGAATTATATGCCACAACTTTCTTCTCTTGCATCAACATTGCACCAAGACCTTGAAGAGAGGCATCATAGAAGACCTCGAACGGTTTGGATTCATCAGGAGGAGTCAGAACTGGAGCAGTGACTAATTTCTCTTTCAGGGTGTTGAAAGCGATGTCACATTCAGGAGACCAAACGTACTTGACGTGCTTCTGGAGAAGGTTTGAAAGAGGCTTTGCGATCTTTGAGAAGTTCTCAACGAACCTTCGACAATAGCTTGCGAGACCCAGGAAGCTACGGAGTTGCTTTACGTTCTGAGGTGGTTCCCAATTCACAATTGCAGACACCTTCTCGGGATTCACCGCTATGCCCTTGGCAGAAATGATATGCCCAAGATAGAGAACCTCATTGAGCCAAAACTCGCACTTTGAAAACTTGGCATAGAACTGATGTTCTCTGAGCTTATCCAGCACCAAACGCAAGTGCTTGGCATGATCTTCCTTGTTCTTGGAAAAGACCAGAATGTCATCGAGGTAGACCAAGATGAAGTCATTTGTGTAAGGGTTGAAGATGAAGTTCATCATGCGAGAGAATGTCGGAGGAGCGTTGACGAGGCCAAAAGACATGACAGTGTATTCATATGAACCATAGCTTGTTCTGAAAGACGTCTTGGGGACATCTTGCTCACGAATTCGAATCTGGTGATAGCCCATACGGAGATCAAGCTTGGAGAATACTTGAGCACCCTTGAGTTGTTCAAACAACTCGTTGATGTTGGGAAGTGGGTACTTGTTCTTTATAGTCTTCTTGTTCAATGGACGGCAGTCAACAGAAAGTCAGTCCGTTCCATCGTTCTTCTTCACAAAAAGAACTCCACAACCCCATGGAGAAGAACTAGGTCGGATGAGACCCATTCGCTCTTGAATATCGAGTTGCTTCTTCAGCTCCTTCAACTCTTCAGATCCAAGCTTGTAAGGACATTTGCAAACAGGTTCCGTGCCAGGCTCAAGATCGGTGACGAATTCAACTGGCCGGTGCGGAGGCATTCCTGGAAGCTCTTCTGGAAAGACGTCTTGATATTCGCAAACGACTGGAATTTGAGAGATGGCATCCAGTTCACCCTTCTCATTGAGAGAAAACAGACGAATGGTGTCATCACGTGCGGCAAAGACAATTACATCCTCAGACGAATGAGTCAATTGATTCTGCCTGGCAGGACAATCAAGATGAGCCTTGTGCTTAGAAAGCCAATCCATTCCAAGAATAAGATCGATATCCGAGTCGCCCAGAACAATAGGAGAAGCTAGAAATTTGTAGTCGCCCAATGTGATAGTAACATCCGGGACGCAGATATTAGCTGTCATTTGCTTGCCTGGGGACACGATTTGCAAAGGTCTTTGCAAATGCTGATAATCGCACTCATACTTTGATGCAAAAGGTTTAGAAATGAAGCAATGTGATGCACCAGTGTCAAAAAGAACTTTTGCAGGAACATCGTTAACAGGAAGGTTACCCATGATGACATCTGACGAGTCCTCTGCCTGAGCTGCATTCACCATGTTGACCTTGGCGTGCTTGGGGTTATGCTTGACCACAACTATACTTGCCGATCTCACAGGAGGAGGAGGAGGGAGACGCCTCTGATTGAAGCATTTGTTTGCAAAGTGACCCTTCTGTTGGCACTTGTTGCACGTGACCTTCGAGAGCGGACGGTGATACGGAGCACTTGATCTTGGAGCTTGAGACGAAGTCTTGTTCTGAAAGCCAGGGTTGGGTGGGTGGGAAGATCCACTGCCACCTTTGCTCTTATGCTGATAAGGCTGACGGAACGGAGGAGGAGGAAGCCAATACTTTTGCTGCTTAGCCACTTGAGTTGAGGAAGAAGGAGTTGCATCTCTGACTCACTTCTTGGAAGCATCGCACTTCAGTTGAGCAGTCTCTTGCTTCATTGCCATGTTGTAGAACTCATCATACTTCTTGGGCTCAAAAAGGACGAGAGCTAGCTGGAGTTCTTCTCTGAGACCACCCCTGAACTGGTATATCATGCTCTTCTTGTGAGGGACGTCTTGCTTAGCAAACCGGGCGAGCTTCTGGAACATGATGTTGTACTGGTAAACAGACATAGTGCCTTGCTTCAGGTTGTGGAATTCCTCACGCTTGCTCTCAACCACACTCTGAGGAATATGATGAGCTTTGAAGTCTTGACGGAATTCATCCCAGGTAATCACACGGCCTCCTCTGGAATCTTTGTACTGCTGAAACCATTCTGCAGCTTGGTCTTTGAGTTGGAAGGAGGCGAACTTGACAAAGTCCTCAGGTCTGACGTTACTGCACTCGAAATACTTGCATATGTCCACAAGCCAATCATCAGCGTCTGTTGCCTCAACACAATTGCGGAAGGTCTTTGGCTGGTTAGCAAGGAACTGGTTGAGTGTAGCAAACTGATTCTGATTGTTGCCATGGCCCTGGTTCCCTTGGTTGCGCTCTTGACGAAGTTGCTTGATCAGCTATGTGTTTGCATTGGTAGCGGCCATCACAGCTTGCCATGCCTCCGGAGGTGGAGGTGGTGGTGGCGGATCAGGATTTGGAGTCGTGCGCGTTGGAGGAGCCATCCTGAAGAGGTTGACATCCATTAGCAACTTGACAGACAAATATTGAAGCTAAATCAAACGGGTTGAAATTGCAACATAAAGTCTTCACATCCGAACAAAATGAACGAATGCATTCCAATTGAAATGGTCACATATCCATAAATTGAGAAGCCACTTAGAATTGAGGAAGAAGAATAAAACCAACAAGGTATGAACAAGAACGAATACTTGGTGAGGATTACCCAATCCCAAACCAAATATCCACGGAAGAAGAACTAGAGCTACAAGAATTCCCACCTATGAAACTCCTGAACCTTTCCGGTTATGCAATCAGGTGTTGGGGATACAGGGGAAGCATAATATCTCACCCAAATCTAGCAAATCCTACATCCAGCTGTATCCATCCTTCAACACATAACCAAGAATCCTTCGGAAATCATTTACCTCAACCTTCGAAAAGCATCCGTTATACAAGTTATGGCAATACTCCCGAACTCCTGCCTCAGTACTGGGTGGCGTCAAGGTTATCTCACCAACAACTGCATAAAAGAGATTTTTGATGTCGGCGAAACTTAGGTATTCCAGAATCTCAATGTAAAATTGTGACGACAACACCTTGGAGCTCAAGTCCCCGGGACACTGCCACAACCCCTAAATGACAGGAGGCACCAAGAACAATGTTCTCGTCACAAAACCATCGGAACGATTCCAAGATACCCGCGTGATCCTAAATTTTTTTTAGTGAAATTTGAGAAGAGAAGAGTCAAAACTCTACGTCAGGATGCCTCACCAGAGCGATGAAGGGGCTGGGGAGTAAAAAGAATTCCTAAACTCTCCGATATATAATTCCTAAATGACTCAAAACATTTTTCTAGACTCAACAACGCCAACGATTCGATCAAGCAGGGGGCTCCTAAGGTCGGGGAAAGCTCTGATTACCAACTTGTAACGCCCTCGATGCGGCTATATCTCCTACATGTCGAAGCACGACTTAGAGGCATAACCACATTGAAAGCTATGTCGCAAGTAAGGTAATCTTCACAACAACCCATGTAAATAAATAAAAGGGGAAAAGGATACATAGTTGGCTTACACTCTCCACGTCACACAAATACATGAATAACATTACAATCATCCAATACACTCATGGTCCGACTATGGTACCAAAATTAAAGATCAACCCCCACAAGCGACACGGTCCCCGATCGCCCCAACTGGGCACCACAACTGATCATCTGGGAAAGACACATAGTAACGGCGAGAGTCTTCATCGAACTCCCACTTGAGCTCAAGCGCATCGTCTGGAGCGGTATCATCGGTCCGTGCATCTGGTTTGGAAGTAATCTGTGAGTCACGGGGACTCAACAATCTCGCACCCTCGCGATCAAGACTATTTAAGCTTATAGGTAAGGCAAAGGTATGATGTGGAGCTGCAGCAAGCGACTAGCATATATGGTGGCAAACATACGCAAATGAGAGCGAGAAGAGAAGGAAAAAGCACGGACGAACAACTATGATCAAGAAGTGATCCTAGCACAACCTACGCCAAGCATTACTCCAAGACCGTGTTCACTTCCCGGACTCCGCCGAGAAGAGACCATCACGGTTACACACGCGGTTGATTCATTTTAATTAAGTTAAGTTTCAGGTTATCTACAACCGGACATTAACAAATTCCCATCTGCCCATAACCGTGGGCACGGCTTTCGAAAGTTCAAATCCCTGCAGGGGAGTCCCAACTTATCCCATCACAAGCTCTCACGGCCAACGAAGGATATTCCTTCTCCCGAGACATTCCGATCAGACTCGGCATCCCGGTTACAAGACATCCTCGACAATGGTAAAACTAGTCCAGCAACACCACCCGAATGTGCCGACAAATCCCGATAGGAGCTGCACATATCTCGTTCTCAGGGCACACTCAGATGAGCGCTCCATACAACTAAAACCAAACCTCGAGTTTCCCCGAGGGGGCGATGCACAGGGCTCTAGTTTGGACCAACACTCAGAGGAGCACTAGCCCAGGGGGTTAAATAAAGATGACCCTCGGGCTTCGGAAACCCAAGGGAAAAAGAGGCTAGGTGGCAAATGGTAAAACCAAGTTTGGGCATTGCTGGAGGATTTTTATTCAAGGCGAACTGTCAAGGGGTTCCCATTATAACCCAACCACGTAAGGAATGCAAAATACGGGAACATAACACCGATATGACGGAAACTAGGGCGGCAAGAGTGGAACAAAACACTAGGCAAAAGGTCGAGCCTTCCACCCTTTACCAAGTACATAGATGCATTAAGATAATAGGATAATATTGTGATATCCCAACAATAAACAATGTTCCAACAAGGAACGATCTCCAATCTTCACCTGCAACTAGCAACACTATAAGAGGGGCTGAGCAAAGCGGTAACATAGCCAAACAACGGTTTGCTAGGACATGGAGGGTTAGAGGTTTGACATGGCAATTTGGGCGGCATGATAAGCAAGTGGTAGGTATCATAGCATAGGCATAGCAAAAGAGCGAGCATCTAGCAAGCAAAGATAGAAGTGATTTCGAGGGTATGGTCATCTTGCCTGTAAAGTTGTCAGAGTTGACTTGATCCTCGTAAGAGAACTCAATGGGCTCCTCGTTCACGAACTCGTCTCCCGGCTCTACCCAAACAAGAACAACAAGAAAATGGAATACAATCAACCACGTGCAATGCTCAAACAACATGATGCAAACATGGTATGATATGCGGGATGCGATATGTGATGCATATGCATGAATTGACAAGGAATGATTGAACATGGCCTCAACTTGGAAATCCAAGAGTTCCACTGGAAAGGTGAGGTGATTTCGGTTGAAATCGATATAAAGATCACCGAAATCGGATGCACGGTTTGGAAATGGCAAGCAAAACAAATATGGCACCGGTCTGCGATAATCAGCAAGTGACCAATTAAAAGCATCAAGATAAATATGCTACAACGCTCAAACACAACAACAAAATACATGGCAGGGATCACTCATGAAGCTTGACAAAAGATGAACAATGAGCTACGGCTAATTCATCCACTAACAGGTTCAAAGAAGCATGGCAAAAGTGCAAATGACAACAGGTTTCAGACTGAGTGAAATTAACACTAGTCTGGAATTTATCATTAGGAAACACACTTTAGAGCATGAAAACTACATGCTATAGGAACTTAACATGGCAAAGCAAGGCATGGAATGAAGCTACTTAAAGCACTTAACAAAAGTCCCTTAGTGACCTTGAGCCAAAAGGGAGAATATAATACAATTGCAAGCATGTGAACATAGCAAAAACATAAACAGATTCAGACTTAGTGAAAAACTGGAGCATGCAAATCAGTTAACGAGTAGGCATGTTTACAAGCTCGATGCACTCACTACAGAGCATGGCATGACAAACTAAGCTTACACCCATGAAAAATACATGGCATAGAAGCCAGACATGGCAAGAACAACAATATAGCATGCACGGATCAATAGCAACATCTCCGACAATATCGCTAAACATGTCAACAATCTGCCAGGATTCACTTTATAGCAAAAGTAGAGCTCGATTGAATCAATCTAGGGTGCTCCATAAAGGCAAACAAAGACATGGATGGATAGAGCACCACAATGTTAACAAAACGTCCTTACTGATCATCCTCAAAAGAGGCACGGATCACTAGGAAACAACATGAACATATGGCATAACAACAAAATCAGGACAAGGACTTAGTGAAATTCCAAGTCCCTGAAATCAGCATTACCGATTACGCTAGTTTGCAAGGTTGTGATAGTCACCATGAATATCACAAAAATACATGGCAAGAACCTCTGTAAAGATGGCATGGCATATAACAAAACACATGTAGAGCTCAGGATCATAGCATGCACACATTAAACATGGCAAAAATGATAAATATCTATTTGCTGAAACAGATCTGACAAATTCATCACATAGCCCTCTTCCAATAGCATTTCGGGCATCAAGATGAGCTCAAATGAAAATAATGCAATGAGATGAATTGATGTACTCGTCGAGGCGAACATTTTGATATGCTACACGCACAAATCGTATCTACGATGAGAGAGTTATGACATGCCAAAATTTGCAAAAAATTTAGGGTTACGGGGGAAAGTCAACCGAGGTGGATCTCAGATCTGGATCCAGATCCGCATGGAAACCGAGGTGCTCGCCGGAGTTGCTATAGCTGGCTGGAGTGTGGGCTTGAGGCCGCCGGAGAAGAAGAGGAGGTCGGGGCGGCGCTTGCCGGCGACGAGGGGCGGCGCCGGCGGGCTCAGACACCGAGGTGGCCACGGGCGGCGTGGGCGCGGTCACCGGAGTGGAGCGGCGCTTGCGGGCGGCGAGGAGCTCGCCGGCCGGAGCAGGTGGCGGGCGGCGGCGCTGGTGCGGTGGCCGGCGGCGCGGCGCGCGGAGGTTGGCGGCGGGGCGACGTGGGCCGCGGGGGCCGGCCGTGGGCCTGGCGGGCCTCGGGCGGCGGCGGTGATGTGGGGCGCCGCGGGGCTGACATGGCGGCGGCCCGTTGGTCGGCGGCGACGGGCGGACGTGTCCAGCCCAATTCGGACATGTCCAGCGGCAAGGTGAGCAGGAATCTAGGGTTTGGAAGGAGGGGATCCGGGATTTTTGTGAGGGGATCTATTTATAGGCATAGAGGGAGCTAGGAAGCTCCAAATGAGGTGCGGTTTGC
The DNA here is from genome assembly GCF_002162155.2 of Triticum dicoccoides. Lineage (NCBI taxonomy): Eukaryota > Viridiplantae > Streptophyta > Magnoliopsida > Poales > Poaceae > Triticum > Triticum dicoccoides. The sequence continues at coordinate 533,420,996 of NC_041392.1, forward strand.
GGCCACGCGATCGTGATCGAACGCTCTAGATGATGGAGAGGGATTAGGTGGGTTTTGGGACAAATTGGAAGGGTGTTGGGCTGCAACACACACGAGGCCTTTTCGGTCCCTCGGTTAACCATTGAAGTATCAAACGAAGTCCAAATGGCACGAAAGTTGACAGGCGGTCTACCGGTAGTAAACCAAGGCCGCATGACAAGTGTCGGTCCAATCCGGAAATGTTTAACCCCCACACACGAAAAGAGGTAGAAAGGACCACCGGAGGACATAGAAGCGCCGGATGCAAAACGGACAACGGGAAAATGCTCGAATGCATTAGACGAACACGTATGCAAATGCAATGCACATGATGACATGATATGAGATGCATGACAAAGACAACAACACACGGAGACAAAACCCGACAACGATGAAATGAAATAACTTAGTGCCGGAAACAGCAAGAGTTGGGATACATATAAGGTAAATTACATCCGGGGTGTTACAGTAGGTAAGTGATAAAAACAGAATTTTTGATGTGGAGTGCTGTTTTATCCTATCATATCATATCTTTTTTTCTTTATAGCATGGACAATTGGACTTTTTATGTGGTTCAAAGCAATAGTCTAGTGTTGACATAATAATTTAGCTACTCAAGCATATCAACAAGCAACCATGTCTTTCAAAATATCAATGCTAAAATAAGTTATCCCTACAAAATCATATAGTCTTGTCATGCTTTGTCTTCTTAACACAAAGTATTTATCATGCACAACCCCGATGACAAGCCAAGCAATTGGTTCGTACTTTTTAACACGCTTCAGTTTTTTCAACTCTTACGCAATACATGAGCGCAAGCCATGGATATAGCACTATGGGTGGAATAGAGTATGATGATAGGGGTGAATATAGAGAAGACAAAAAATCAAGGAAGTCTCACATCGATGCGGCTAACCAACGGGCTATGGAGATGCCCATCAATCGATATCAACGTGAGGAGTAGGGATTTCCATGCAACGAATGTACTAAGTGCTATAAGTGTATGAAAGCTCAATATGAAAACTAAGTGGGTGTGCATCTAATCCTATAATGAAAAATTCTCACTAGTATATGAAAGTGACAACATAGGAGACTCTCCATATGAAAAACATGGTGCTACTTTGAAGCATAATTGTGGTAAAGGATACTAGCAATGCCCCTTCTCTCTTTATTTTTTTTTATTTTTTTCCTTTTTATTTCTTTTCTTTTCTCCCCCTTTTTTTCCTTTTTTTCTTTCTTTCTCTCATTGTCCGGAGTCTCATCCCGACTTGTGGGGGAATCATAGTCTCCATCATCCTTTCCTCACTAGGGCACTGCTCTAATAATGATGATCATCACACTTCTATTTACTTATAACTCAAAAGAAACAAAAATTACAACTCGATACCTATGACAAAATATGACTCTATATCAATGCCTCTGGCAATGATCTAGTGTAACATGTATGAAAACTGATGAACGGTGGCTGAGGCACAAACACTATGTCAGCTATATGATCATGCAAAGCAATATGACAATGAATGCTCAAGTCATCAAACAGAAACTATGGTTGTTTCATGGCAATATATCTCGGAATGGCCATGGAAAAGCCATAATAGGTAGGTATGGTGGCTGTTTTGAGGAAGATATAATGAGGCTTATGTGTGATAGAGCGTATCATATCATGAGTTTTGGATGCACCTGCGAAGTTTGCACCACGTCTCAATGTGAGAAAGGGCAATGCACGGTACTGTAGAGGCTAGAAAATTGCGAAAAGGTAAGAGTGCGTATAATCCATGGACTCACATTAGTCATAAAGAACTCATATACTTATTGCAAAAGTTTATTAGCCCTCAAAGCAAAGTACTACTACGCATGCCCCTAGGGGGATAAATTGGTAGGAAAAGACCATCGCTCATCCCCGACCGCCACCCATAAGGAAGACAATCGAAAATAAATCATGCTCCAACATCGTAGCATAAGGAGAGACTATATGTGCATGCTTCGGGAATCACAAACCTTAACACCAATATTCCTACTAGAGCATAATTACTCATCAATATAACTCACAGATCACATCATCATATCTCAAAACTATTACTAAGAATCAAGTTTATTTTGTCCAATGATCTGCATGACATTTTTGTTTTCTTATCCTTCTTGGATATCTATCACTTTGGGACTAATTTTCATGTGTCACTTTTCATAAGCTCGAACAAATATAAGTGAAGATCATGAGCATAATATTTCTTTTTCTCAAAACAATTTAAGTGAAGCAAGAGAGTTTTTCTTCAAAATTTTACTAACTCTCAAATAAATCTAAGTGAAGCAAGAGACCATTTCTTCAAAAATACTAAGCACACCGTGCTCAAAAAGATATAAGTGAAGCACTAGAGCAAGTCCTAGCTCATAAAAGATTTAAGTGAAGCATAGAGAGCAATTCTAACAAGTCATGACATATTTTTGGCTCTCTCGAATAGGTGTGTCCAGAAAGGATTTATGACTTCAAACACAAAATAAAACAAGCAAAGACTCATATCATACAAGACGCTCCAAGCAAAACACATATCATGTAACGAATAAAAATATAGTCTCGAGTAAAATACCGATAGTTGTTGGAAGAAAGCGGGGATGCCACTCAGGGGCATCCCCAAGCTTAGTTGGTTGCTTATTTGGAGAATAGCTTGGGATGCCAAGGCATCCCCAAGCTTAGGCTCTTCCATCCTTCCTTCATCCATCGTAAGATAACCCAAAACTTAAAAACTTCAATCACACAAAACTCAACAAAATCTTCGTGAGATCCGTTAGTATAAGAACAATAAACCACTACTATAAGTTCTTTATCAAACCAATTAATATTTTGTTTTTGTATTATATCTACTGTATTCTAACTTTTCTATGGCAAAAACTCATCAAAGAAAACCATAGAGCCATCAAAATAAGCACACAACACAAAGAAAACAGAATCTGTCAAAACAGAATAGTCTGTAGAAATCTGACTATTTCGAATACTTCTGTAACTCAAAAAATTCTGAAAAATTAGGATGACCTGAGAAACTTGTGTATTGATCTACTACAAGTGGAATGGATATTTTATCTCTCTGGTAAAAATTGAAAATTAATTTCATGAGCGTAAAAGTTTCTGTTTTTCAGCAAGATCAAACAACTATCACCCAAGAAGATCCTAAAGGATTTACTTGGCACAAACACTAATTAAAAGACAAAAACACAATCATAAGAGTAGCATAATTGTGCTAAAACACAAGAACAGGAAGCAAAAAGCAAAAATGAAATTTATTCATTGGGTTGCCTCCCAACAAGCGCTATAGTTTTACACCTTTAGCTAGGCATAAAGCAAGGATCTAAGTTTTGTCATCTTTGTCCAACTCTTCAATCAAACACTTAGAATCCTTAAAGGATTTATTATAAAAAATTTCAATAACAATACTCCTAGGAATAAATTCAAAGATTTCATTCTTGCAAAAAGGATGTCTTATCACTTCAAAAAATTCCGGGTGAACACTAATCATCTTAAAATCTCCATTATTACTATTACTAGAAGTGGCACCCTTGTTCCTAGATCTCCTACTCTTTACGGGAGTCTCCTCAGTAATTTTAGCGGTAGCAAAAGCCGTGCTTAGATTACTAAATATTTCTTCCAATTTATCGATCCGAGACGGACTTTCTTCTATTCTTTTACGGATTAAGAAATTGCCACTGGTAATCGTATCAAGGACGAATCTATACCAAGTGGTGATGCCAACATAAAAACAACGCAGAAGCACAATGGTAGATTGTTTACGTATAGATCTATTATGAGCATTGCAAATTCTATACCAAGCATATTTTAAATTTTCTCCTCCCCTTTGTTTAAAGTTGAGGACTTCATCCTCCGGAGTGCAAGTAATAGAAGGAGAACTATCCATAATGGCAAACAATGAAGCACACAAATACATATCCAGTAAGAGAACGGCGAACGAGAAAGAGAGGCAAATAAAACGGCAAATTTTTGTGAAGTGGGGGAGAGGAAAACGAGAGGCAAATGGCAAACAATGTAAATTGCGAGGAGATGAGATTTGTGATTAGGAACCTGGTTATGTTGAAGATCCTCCCCAGCAATGGCGCCAGAAATTCCTTTTGACCGCTCTCTGACTATAGCGCCAGAAAAGTGCCTGTCTGCTAGGACTACGTCGGTATTTTCCCAAAGAGGAAGGGATGATGCAGCACAGCGATAGTAGGTATTTCCCTCAGTGAAGAAACCAAGGTTATCGAACCAGTAGGAGAACCAAGCAACACAACGTAAATAGCACCTGCACACAAATAACAACAATTCACAACCCAACGTGTTAAAGGGTTTGTCAATCCCTTTCGGGTAACGATGCCAGAAAATTGTAGTAGATTGAAGTGATCGATCGCAAATAAAATAAGGTGCAGCAAAGTATTTTTAGTATTTTTGGTTTAATAGATCTAAATAAAAATGGAAAGGAAAAGTAGATCACAAGCAAATATATGAGGAAGAAGACCCGAGGGTCGTAGGTTTCACTAGAGGCTTCTCTTGAGAAAGATAGCAAATGGTGGGTAAACAAATTACTGATGGGCAATTGATAGAACCTCAAATGATTATGACGATATCCAGGAAATGATCATTACATAGGCCTCACGTCCAAGATTAGTAGACCGACTCCTACCTGCATCTATGTCACATCCCTAGTTCTGGCCTGTCCTATGCCTGCTTCCATCTGAGCATCATGTTTAAATTTTTGAAACCTGAACTGAGGAATTTTGGAAGCCTCAAAAACTTAAATAAAAGAGGGGCAAAAACCCTAGAAATCTCATTCATTGCTCCAAAATGCTCTTCTTAAATGTTTGATAATTTTTGGTAAGGGTTCTGGTCCCAACCAAAATATTGAACATTTTTAAGGAATTATTTTTGGGACTTTGGATTTAATTCATTAGCTATTTGAATTTGAATTATATTCATATAATTAGAATATAATTTCAAATACCCCCTGAAATATTTTATAAGCTTTTGGAAAAGTCCATCTAGCAATATAAAATATTCAGAGGAGTTTTTGGCATTGTTTGAATTATTTTAAATTCAAAACAGTGGCAAAACAGATTAAATAAAGAAAACAGAACTGAAATAGAAATAAAAGAGAGAGAGAGAAGGAAGTTACCTGGCCTCACCCGTGCAGCCCACCAGAGCCGGCCCAGCTCCTGTGCTGGTCCAGCACTGTGCGGCCCAGCCCACTGCAGTCGCCACCGTCTTCAACCTCCTGCCAGTAGGCAGAAGGGCGTGTGCCCGACGCGCGCGCGCACGCGCCGGCCACCTCATGCTTGCCGCTTGCCCCTGGACGTCGCTAGGTGCGCCACGCCACCCCCTCGGACCCCTCTCACTCTTCCTCGAGGCCCCGCCCCTCTGCTCCCTCTCTCTCGCCCGAACCCGAACGCAGCCATCGCCGCCGACTAGAACCACCGCGGCCACAGGTCCTCCCTCGCCTCTCCGACGCGCCCCCGAGCTCCGCCGTGACGTCCCCGTCCCTACCACGGAGCCACAAGACGCCGGACGCCCTGGAGCACCGTCACCGACGCCATCTTCTTCCTCTGCACCGACGGTCGTCGTTGCTTGATTCGCCGCCCACAGAGCGTCCCCGGCCTCGCCCTTGCGCTCGTTGGACTCGCGGTGAGCCGCTGAACCGTTCCCCTCTTCTTCCCATGCCGTTTGGCCGCTCTAGCCATTGCTTCCGCCGGACCCGAGAGCTCGCCGCCGTCGTGCCTCGTCACCGTCGTGGCCAGAGCCACCGTGGCTCAAAGCCGGGCACACCACCGTGCTCCAAACCTCACTAGGAGCACGTAGAACCCACCAGCTTCCCCTCCCGAGCACCACAACGCCAAACCCGCAGGTGCCCGAACTCCGGCCGCCGCCTTGGAGCTCGCCGCCGTCGACTCAGGCCACCCCAGCTCCTCCCGTTCGCTCCATTAGATGCGCTGCTTTGCCAGCTAGCCGTAGCCGCAAACCACGAGTAAAACGGTGCCCTGTAGCGCAAACCCGACGCGGACGCCACCGCGATCTGAGGTTGCCGGCGGTTAAACGCCGGCAGCTGACGTGGCGCTGATTTAGTTAGCACTAATGACCACGCTAAACACCCCCACAGCCACTGACAGTGGGCCCCACCCCTGGTCAAACCTCAGTTAGCGTTGGGTTTGACCGGGATTAGCTCCTGTGTCACTGACGTGTGGCCCCCACACGTCAGGTTTGACCGAGCCAGCCCAGTTGACCCTGCTGACGTCACTGTGACGTAGTGCTGACGTAGTAAATCATTTCTGGATTTATTTATTATTCAGGAATTTCAGAAAATGCCCTAAACTTCAATAAATCATAGAAAATTAACCGTAACTCCAAATTAAATAAATTATATATGAAAAATTATCAGAAAAATTCAAGGAATCCATCTGTACCATTTTCATGCATGTCAGAACAACTTATAGCTGCTGTTTAGCACAAATCAATTAAATGGCATTTGAATAATCACATATGGAGTTTGAATTTGAATATTATATTCAAACCAACTTCATTTAATCTGTTGCTAGTTGCATTAGCTCAAAACACATTCATATTGCCATGTCATGAGCATGCATCATATTGTGCATTGCATTGATTGTGTTCCTTTCTGTGTTGCCGGTATTTGTCCCCTCTCGATAGACGCGATACCGATGATGTGATCGTTGACACTGATGAAGACTCAATGTTATTTTCAGAAGTGCCAGGCAAGCAAAACCCCCTTGTTCATTCCGATACAATCCCACTCTCTCGCTCCTGCTCTCTTTTACTGCATTAGGACAACATCGATTCATCTGTTACTTGCTGCGGTAGCTGAACCCCTTTATCCTCTGCATGACCTGTCATTCCACAGTAATTAGATGAAACCCACTAGCATGAGTAGGAGTTGTTTGAGCCCTGTTGTGCCTACTCATTCATGCTTGTTTGTCATGCCTGCTACTGCTTAGAGTTGTGTCAGGTCTGATTCATCGGGGATGAATCAGAGGCGTGTGAACATGTCCTACTGTGTGTGAGCTAAGTGTGTGAACACGATTTGGTAAAGGTAGCGGTGAGAGGCCATGTAGGAGTACATGGTGGGTTGTCTCATTGCAGCCGTCCCCAGGAACTGAGTTCTGTGTTTGTGATCCATGATTCAGCTACTACCATGCATTGGGCCCGAAACCAATGGACCCTCTCGGCTTCTTGATCACCCTTGTCCTCTGTCCAGGAGTTGCAAGTAGTTTCTGGTGTTTGTAGTATGCTGGAGGCCGTGCGCAGCGCTGACCATAGGGGTGGGCTGTGATGCGGTAGGCACGTGGCCGGGTAAACCGGGCGCCCGTTTGGTGTCACGGAACCCTGTTCACATCGTTTGGGGCTGTGAGCGAAACTCCGGCCGGATCTCCTCATGGATGGAACCCGAATAGGCGATAAACCTGGACTAGAGACTTGAGTGTTTAGGCAGGCCGTGGCCGACACCCACGTTGGGCTTCCGCTTGAAGGTTGCCGAGTACATGTCGTGTAAACGGCGGTAAGTGGTGAGAGCGTGTGTGAAGAAGTACACCCCTACAGGGTTAACATCATCTATTCGAATAGCCGTGTCCACGGAAAAGGACTTCTGGGTTGCTTATATCAGTTCATAGACAAGTGAAAGTGGATACTCTAAAATACGCAAGATAAGCGTGAGTGCTATGGATGGCGTTCTCGTAGGGAGACGGGAGCGGATCCATAGTGGTGTATTGATATGGTGAATATGTGGACTCGTGTGCGCCACCTGAAGAGTTACTTGCAATCATAGTTTAGGTTAGCCACTGAGTCAAAGCTGGCTTGCTGCAGTTAAACCCCACCATCCCTTTGTTGATAATGATGCATATGTAGATAGTTCTGATGTAAGTCTTGCTGGGTACATTTGTACTCACGTTTGCCTATTTTATGTTTTTGCAGAGAGACTTCAGTCTCACTAGTAATTCCGCGTGGTCTTCGACGTTTAGCTTGTTACCTCAGCTACGATCTTGTGCCCTTGGCAGGATCTGATAGATAGTCAGGCTTCTTAGCCTTTTTCATTTATAGATGTCTGTACTCAGACATGATAGCTTTCGCTTGTGCTTTGACTTGTATGCTCTGATTGTTGGGTCATGAGACCCATGTTTGTAATATCTCGCTCCTCGGAGCCTAATGAATAAATTACTTGAGTCGTAGAGTCATGTTGTGATGCCATGTTGTATTTGCACATATCGAGCATATTGTGTGTATGTTATTGAAATGCTTGGTATGTGTGGGATCTGACCATCTAGTTGTTTATCTTTAGTAGCCTCTCTTACGGGGAAATGTCTCCTAGTGTTTCACTGAGCCATGGTAGCTTGCTACTGCTCTGGAACACTTAGGCTGGCCGGCATGTGTCCTTCTTCGTTCCTGTGTCTGTCCCTTCGGGGAAATGTCACGCGATGAATACCAGAGTCCTGTTAGCCCGCTACAGCCCGGTTCACCGGAGTCCTGCTAGCCCAGTGCTACAGCCTGGATTCACTCGCTGATGACCGACACGTTCGATGCTGGGTCATGGATGCCTGTCCCTGTAAGTCTGTGCCACTTTGGGTTTACGACTAGCCATGTCAGCCCGGGCTCCTTATCATATGGATGCTAGCGACACTGTCATATACGTGTGCCAAAAGGCGCAAACGATCCCGGGGAAAGGTAAGGCGACACCCGTGGGAATACCGTGCGTGAGGCCGCAAAGTGATATGAGGTGTTACATGCTAGATCGATGTGGCATTGAGTCGGGGTCCTGACAGCGTTGGTATCAGAGCTTGACTGCCTGTAGGATTACCAAGCCAAACTGGTCGAAGTTGAGTCTAGAAATTCTTAGTTATATAAGGGAATTGATTGTGGGATGGAACGTAAGGCTCTTTTTACTCCTTATACCTCATGGCCTTCTGATCTGAGTCATCTTATCTTTCCTACGGGGTTAGGAAACTAGGCTTTCTCTTCTTTCTATCAGGATCACGTATTACTAGTCCGTAGACTTATAAGATTGTTGGATTTAAGTCTCAGTTCAGTTCCTACTACTTTCGTATGTTAATTGTTGATCTCGGAACCTTGGTATTGTGCTTCTGAGTGGTTATGCCACCATTTTTGTGAATGTCTCAAATCTTTTCTGAGCATTTACAGCCGTTATGCTGTCCGAGTCATCCCAGGTTTCTAAACAGTCTGATGCATTTGCAAAATCCTTTCCCTCTGGTTTCGATGCTCCTTTATGCCAGCTCAATCACACTAATTGTTGAGTTGAGGTATTCTATTGCCTCAACCTTTATGTTGGAATAATTATTATGACCCTAGGTGTCTCAGGGGATCATCTAGTGGTCTAGCCATGATTTGTGTCCTAGTGTGATGATTCTGGCCATCATTCTCGTAAGCATCCCGTGATGCCACTTAGTAGTAGGTATTCTATTCCTGGGTTTTGGACCCGAGATTCACTCTACCTACTTCATGTTGATAGTAATTGCTAGTGCCTTTAGGATATTAGTAACCTTTGCGATAGTCCTTGAAGTCCGTGGTATCTTCTTCTTCCAAATACCATGAACTACTTATGGCAGAAGTTCCTCGTTGAACTGAAATATCACAACAGGATTATTCTTGATGAGTTCTCCATTATATATTGTGGCTCTACCAGTTCTACCTTTCTGCATGGGTTATCCGGAAGAAACATGTTGAACTTGGTTCAACATGCTAAACCATGCATCCACAACTCAGAAAATCGTATGTTCCTTTGAGTTGTCCCACTTTAGCTGTCTACTAACCTTCGTCTATCAATTGATAGTCAATGGTATGCATGCATTCGTTTATTGATGCCTATTACCCTTGTGGTCCGTCAAGCCATTATGTCCTGAATGACTTGGAGAAACAAACTCCAGTACCTCATCCATATCTAGGATTGGGTCAAAGTAGTTGTATTCCGCAGATCAAATGCCAATCCAGCTTTTGGTTCTGTTCTACCTTGGAGTATTACCCCCTTTATGTCAGAATTGTCATGAGAACTGCACCAACTCTCATGAATTTTGACGTAGTGATACTTCTCACCATCATTAGTCATTCCTCGGCCCTCGTGTTGATGCAACCGGAATACCGACAAATGAATTGTGATGTGTGAAATCAATACTCCCAGCAACCTCGTTGCTTGGTAGTTAAAGGATAATAATTTCATTCTTAGCATGTTGGTTTTTGAATCATCCTTCTAAGACTGATTGTGCTACCTAGTCCTTATTTCGGTGCACCCTTCGATTGATGAGTTAGGATCTTGTCAAGTCCTCACTCATTTGATCATATCGTCTTGCCCTCAAAAGCGAGATTGTTCTCGAGCTTAGTAACATACCGGTGGTTCGTGATTTTCCGAATATCTTCTCGGAAGTATTACCAGGTTGTCACCTGACCGCTGTGTTGAGCTCGTGATCAAGTTGGTTTCTTATGAACCACCTTCTCTCCAAGATCGGTGTTAGATATCCCTGAGCTAGTTGGTTAAGCTAGACAACAACTTGGAGAGTTGGAAGATAAAATCTTGCCTGACTTAGTTCGTTCCAAAGGGATATTCTTGTGTAGTGTGTGTTGAAGAGAGATGATATCTTCATCGATTGGTCCCTGTGATCAGTTATTGGACCTATTGCCTGATAAAAACTTTGATTTGAGTATGGGTTATCGTCAAATCAAATCAGAACCAACGATGTTCGTAATGTTGTCTTATTCGTGGTTGATCCCTCGAGCATACACCATTACATCTTTGGTCTGACCAATGCTATCACCGTGTTCACTTAACTATGGAATTCCTTTTAAAAGGAAACCCGGATGAATTGTTGTTGAGCCCATTGACAACATCCTTATCTCCTCCATGATTTTGTTGAACATTAAGCTAGTGTTGGAAACTTTTGAAAGCATTTGTTCATGCTAGTTCATGAAGCATATGTTCGGATGTAAGAAGTGACTTCCTCCAGTTCATGTGCATCTGATGCAAGTTGCCGCCGTGGATTCGAGAAAGTCAATGTTGCTTTCTTTGGAATCATTCCAAATCAGTCATGCACACGTGCGAAGAATGCTGTGGTTTGAAGACTTGCAACCTTCAATCTATATGTATCCCTAGCACACCAAGCCACTGATTGATTTGTTCAAGGAGAAGGAGTTCCTTCATAAGAGCTAATCCGGACTTATGTAAGGACTTCGATACCCTCGCTGATGGTTCCCCCTCCTGAACTCGGTAGTGTTTTATTATAAGACTACTTTGTGGTCATGCTTGTCTTGGACAACGTGTTCACATGTTTGTAGCAGAACCAGCTCATGTTTTGGAGCTTGCTATCGTAGTTCATCTCCCGAGAATCCCGCAACGTCATCTCGTCGATTTGTGTTGCAAACTTTCATTTTTCTTCCTAGACTCGATGAGTCTGGAATATCCTGACACCAACCAGATCTGAATCTCAGGCAGATATGATGGTTTGGAACATTTCCCCAAGAACTATAATATTGGTTCCTCAATAACCGGCAAGGTGGATGTCGTGGCCAACACACCCATCCGGTAGACCTATTATTATAGTATCTTGTTTAAGGAAGTTGGCCACCCCCCCCTCCATAGGGATTTTGTAGGATTTACTCCCTAGTTGCCCCTATGGATTTCTGAGATCCCGAAGTCCGACCTTTTACTTGATGTTTTAGATATCAAACCATATCTATGAATGGGTTACACTAGCACATCAAGGAGAACATTAGAAGCGGAGTGCTAAATGTCTCTCGGTCGATCATCCAGATTTTATTTCCTTGGCCCCGCCAAGGGTGAAATCTGAGAAGGTGTTATCTTCCTTTGCATCTGCATCCTCCATCACCATTCATCATGGTAGTAAGTTGTGTTACCGGACCCTTGACACGGATGTTGGTAAAACCTTGATGATTATGGAATTGCTCAAGTTCTTGAGAGCACGCACAAGCGCTAGGTATTATCGCCGGCACTAACCGGGATCGCTCCTAGTCTCTTCGGTTATGCTATAACCACTCCAACAGTGGATTCACTCTCTATTGTTGGGTTCTTCCCCAGTTACCAGAATCATTCCCAGCATTTGCATTTTGTTCCCAGCTTGCACCGCCAATGTGCCATTCTACCACGGGTCTCTTCCATTTCCGGTGGTAAGCAAATTCATCCATTACGTTGTCTTCAACAAGGTAATCCACATCATCCAAGTCCGAGTATGCCATTCTACCGACCCCCTCCAAATGATCGCTCGAGAATTGCCTTAGGCTGGTTTAAAGAGTTTCAATGATCTCTGAATCAAAAGTAATTCTCTTTGCCACTTAAGGGGATATCTCTACGAGTCACGGTTCCTAAGGTGTCTCGTTATGGTATCATGGCAACTCAACTCCTTGCTATTTGACAACCGTTCACCACCCTCTTAGGTGTGGAATTGTTGTCTACCTAGTGAACCTTCGTCATCCGTTTCTTTCCACCCCTCCTGATGTGTATCTCGTGTCTCAACCCGAGAGATGGTCCTATGTCTCATTCCGTGAGTTGTTCGATCTTCGAGAAGATCGACCCTTTTAGAGTCTCCTTCTTCCCTCCATGTCATGTTGACAGGATTTCTCAGAGCAAGACTTCAAGACAATGATAGTGAATGAATCAACGTTCAATTGAAGTGCACCCTGGATTGTGAAGATTATACTAGTTTGCGTTTTCCCTTCGTCTTACCCTACCCTTGAATCTCGGGTCGAGATTCTTGTTTAGTGGGGGTGAGTTGTCACATCCCTAGTTCTGGCCTGTCCTATGCCTGCTTCCATCTGAGCATCATGTTTAAAATTTTGAAACCTGAACTGAGGAATTTTGGAAGCCTCAAAAACTTAAATAAAAGAGGGGCAAAAACCCTAGAAATCTCATTCATTGCTCCAAAATGCTCTTCTTAAATGTTTGATAATTTTTGGTAAGGGTTCTGGTCCCAACCAAAATATTGAACATTTTTAAGGAATTATTTTTGGGACTTTGGATTTAATTCATTAGCTATTTGAATTTGAATTATATTCATATAATTAGAATATAATTTCAAATACCCCCTGAAATATTTTATAAGCTTTTGGAAAAGTCCATCTAGCAATATAAAATATTCAGAGGAGTTTTTGGCATTGTTTGAATTATTTTAAATTCAAAACAGTGGCAAAACAGATTAAATAAAGAAAACAGAACTGAAATAGAAATAAAAGAGAGAGAGAGAGAGAAGGAAGTTACCTGGCCTCACCCGTGCAGCCCACCAGAGCCGGCCCAGCTCCTGTGCTGGTCCAGCACTATGCGGCCCAGCCCACCGCAGTCGCCACCGTCTTCAACCTCCTGCCAGTAGGCAGGAGGGCATGTGCCCGACGCGCGCGCGCACGCGCCGGCCACCTCATGCTTGCCGCTTGCCCCTGGACGTCGCTAGGTGCGCCACGCCACCCCCTCGGACCCCTCTCACTCTTCCTCGAGGCCCCGCCCCTCTGCTCCCTCTCTCTCGCCCGAACCCGAACGCAGCCATCGCCGCCGACTAGAACAACCGCGGCCACAGGTCCTCCCTCGCCTCTCCGACGCGCCCCCGAGCTCTGCCGTGACGTCCCCGTCCCTACCACGGAGCCACAAGACGCCGGACGCACTGGAGCACCGTCACCGACGCCATCTTCTTCCTCTGCACCGACGGCCGTCGTCGCTTGATTCGCCGCCCACAGAGCGTCCCCGGCCTCGCCCTTGCGCTCATTGGACTCACGGTGAGCCGCTGAACCGTTCCCCTCTTCTTCCCATGCCGTTTGGCCGCTCTAGCCATTGCTTCCGCCGGACCCGAGAGCTCGCCGCCGTCGTGCCTCGTCACCGTCGTGGCCAGAGCCACCGTGGCTCAAAGCCGGGCACACCCACCAGCTTCCCCTCCCGAGCACCACAACGCCAAACCCGCAGGTGCCCGAACTCCGGCCGCCGCCTTGGAGCTCGCCGCCGTCGACTCAGGCCACCCCAGCTCCTCCCGTTCGCTCCATTAGATGCGCTGCTTTGCCAGCTAGCCGTAGCCGCAAACCAAGAGTAAAACGGTGCCCTGTAGCGCAAACCCGATGCGGACGCCGCCGCGATCTGAGGTTGCCGGCGGTTAAACGCCGGCAGCTGACGTGGCGCTGATTTAGTTAGCACTAATGACCACGCTAAACACCCCCACAGCCACTGACAGTGGGCCCCACCCCTGGTCAAACCTCAGTTAGCGCTGTGTTTGACCGGGATTAGCTCCTGTGTCACTGACGTGTGGCCCCCACACGTCAGGTTTGACCGAGCCAGCCCAGTTGACCCTGCTGACGTCACTGTGACGTAGTGCTGACGCAGTAAATCATTTCTGGATTTATTTATTATTCAGGAATTTCAGAAAATGCCCTAAACTTCAATAAATCATAGAAAATTAACCGTAACTCCAAATTAAATAAATTATATATGAAAAATTATCAGAAAAATTCAAGGAATCCATCTGTACCATTTTCATGCATGTCAGAACAACTTATAGCTGCTGTTTAGCACAAATCAATTAAATGGCATTTGAATAATCACATATGGAGTTTGAATTTGAATATTATATTCAAACCAACTTCATTTAATCTGTTGCTAGTTGCATTAGCTCAAAACACATTCATATTGCCATGTCATGAGCATGCATCATATTGTGCATTGCATTGATTGTGTTCCTTTCTGTGTTGCCGGTATTTGTCCCCTCTCGATAGACGCGATACCGATGATGTGATCGTTGACACTGATGAAGACTCAATGTTATTTTCAGAAGTGCCAGGCAAGCAAAACCCCCTTGTTCATTCCGATACAATCCCACTCTCTCGCTCCTGCTCTCTTTTACTGCATTAGGACAACATCGATTCATCTGTTACTTGCTGCGGTAGCTGAACCCCTTTATCCTCTGCATGACCTGTCATTCCACAGTAATTAGATGAAACCCACTAGCATGAGTAGGAGTTGTTTGAGCCCTGTTGTGCCTACTCATTCATGCTTGTTTGTCATGCCTGCTACTGCTTAGAGTTGTGTCAGGTCTGATTCATCGGGGATGAATCAGAGGCGTGTGAACATGTCCTACTGTGTGTGAGCTAAGTGTGTGAACACGATTTGGTAAAGGTAGCGGTGAGAGGCCATGTAGGAGTACATGGTGGGTTGTCTCATTGCAGCCGTCCTCAGGAACTGAGTTCTGTGTTTGTGATCCATGATTCAGCTACTACCATGCATTGGGCCCGAAACCAATGGACCCTCTCGGCTTTTTGATCACCCTTGTCCTTTGTCCAGGAGTTGCAAGTAGTTTCTGGTGTTTGTAGTATGCTGGAGGCCGTGCGCAGCGCTGACCGTAGGGGTGGGCTGTGATGCGGTAGGCACGTGGCCGGGTAAACCGGGCGCCCGTTTGGTGTCACGGAACCCTGTTCACATCGTTTGGGGCTGTGAGCGAAACTCCAGCCGGATCTCCTCATGGATGGAACCCGAATAGGCGATAAACCTGGACTAGAGACTTGAGTGTTTAGGCAGGCCGTGGCCGACACCCACGTTGGGCTTCCGCTTGAAGGTTGCCGAGTACATGTCGTGTAAACGGCGGTAAGTGGTGAGAGCGTGTGTGAAGAAGTACACCCCTGCAGGGTTAACATCATCTATTCGAATAGCCGTGTCCGCGGAAAAGGACTTCTGGGTTGCTTATATCAGTTCATAGACAAGTGAAAGTGGATACTCTAAAATACGCAAGATAAGTGTGAGTGCTATGGATGGCGTTCTCGTAGGGAGACGGGAGCGGATCCATAGTGGTGTATTGATATGGTGAATATGTGGACTCGTGTGCGCCACCTGAAGAGTTACTTGCAATCATAGTTTAGGTTAGCCACTGAGTCAAAGCTGGCTTGCTGCAGTTAAACCCCACCATCCCTTTGTTGATAATGATGCATATGTAGATAGTTCTGATGTAAGTCTTGCTGGGTACATTTGTACTCACGTTTGCCTATTTTATGTTTTTGCAGAGAGACTTCAGTCTCTCTAGTAATTCCGCGTGGTCTTCGACGTTTAGCTTGTTACCTCAGCTACGATCTTGTGCCCTTGGCAGGATCTGATAGATAGTCAGGCTTCTCAGCCTTTTTCATTTATAGATGTCTGTACTCAGACATGATAGCTTCCGCTTGTGCTTTGACTTGTATGCTCTGATTGTTGGGTCATGAGACCCATGTTTGTAATATCTCGCTCCTCGGAGCCTAATGAATAAATTACTTGAGTCGTAGAGTCATGTTGTGATGCCATGTTGTATTTGCACATATCGAGCATATTGTGTGTATGTTATTGAAATGCTTGGTATGTGTGGGATCTGACCATCTAGTTGTTTATCTTTAGTAGCCTCTCTTACGGGGAAATGTCTCCTAGTGTTTCACTGAGCCATGGTAGCTTGCTACTGCTCCGGAACACTTAGGCTGGCCGACATGTGTCCTTCTTCGTTCCTGTGTCTGTCCCTTCGGGGAAATGTCACGCGATGAATACCAGAGTCCTGTTAGCCCGCTACAGCCCGGTTCACCGGAGTCCTGCTAGCCCAGTGCTACAGCCTGGATTCACTCGCTGATGACCGACACGTTCGATGCTGGGTCATGGATGCCTGTCCCTGTAAGTCTGTGCCACTTTGGGTTTACGACTAGCCATGTCAGCCCGGGCTCCTTATCATATGGATGCTAGCGACACTGTCATATACGTGTGCCAAAAGGCGCAAACGATCCCGGGGAAAGGTAAGGCGACACCCGTGGGAATACCGTGCGTGAGGCCGCAAAGTGATATGAGGTGTTACATGCTAGATCGATGTGGCATTGAGTTGGGGTCCTGACAATCTACCACTATTACTCCACACATCGACCGCTATCCAGCATGCATCTAGTGTATTAAGTTCATGGAAAAATGGAGTAATGCAATAAGAACGATGACATGATGTAGACAAGATCCGTTTATCTATTGCGTAGATATAGATCCCATCTTTTTATCCTTAGTAGCAACGATACATACGTGTCGGTTTCCTTTCTGTCACTAGGATCAAGCACCGTAAGACTCATTGCAAGATAAATAGACCAAGTTGTCCGAACAAGACCCAAATATCGAAGAAGAAATACGAGGCTATAAGAGATCATGCATATAAGAGATCAAAGAAACTCAAATAACTTTCATGGATATAAAAAGATATGAACGATCATAAACTCAAAGTTCATCCGATGCCAACAAACACACTGCAAAAAGAGTTACATCATATGGATCTCCAAGAGACCATTGTATTGAGAATCAAGAGAGACAGATGAATCCATCTAGCTACTAACTACGGACCCAGAGGTCTACAAATAACTACTCACACATCATCCGAGAGGCACCAATGGAGGTGGTGAACCCCATCCGAGATGGTGTCTAGATTGGATCTGGTGGTTCTGGACTCTGCGGCGGCTGGATGAATATTTGATCGACTCCCCTAGAGTTTTGGGAATATTCAGGTATTTATAGAGCAAAGAGCCGGTCTGGGGGCCACCCGAGGTGGGCACAACCCACCAGGGCATGCCTGAGCCTCCTGGCACGCCCTGGTGGGTTGTCCCCTCCTCAGGACTCCCCCTGGTGCAACCAGGGCCCAACTTGTTCCTTCTGGTCCATAAAAAAACTCTGTAAAGTTTCATGGCATTTGGACTCTGTTTGATATTGATTTTCTGTGATGTAAAAAACACGGCATGAACTGACACTTGGCACTATGTCAATATGTTTAGTACCAAAAATGATATAAAATGACTACAAAATGATTATAAAATATCCAAGATTGATAATATAACATCATGGAACAATCAAAAATTATAGATATGTTGGAGACGTATCAAACAGTAGAAAAAGGCGCATGAATTGAATCATGGAATTCCAGGAAGGCCTCATCCGAGTGGAGTTGCAGGTTCACCACATCGAGTCGTGGAGGAATAGGGCCCCTCACACCGGTCAATACTGTCCTTTATCAACTTGATTGTGCTTTGTCATACTGTGCTAATGTTCTATTTTTTAAATAAAGCTATTCTATCGCAATCTTTTCTTGTTTTGGAAATAAAGTTTGCTTCAACTAGTGCCACTATTATAGTAATCATGATCTTTCTTATCTGTGCAAACAGGAATATTCAATTACAGATGTTGTATGACATGTCTAGCCAAGATGGATTTAATCCCGATATTCAGTTTATCAAAAGGCTCTAATGGGTTGGTTTTGAATCTTGCAAGCTGGGAATCAATGAGATGTGTAGGCATCTTTGTTGTACTTATTGTTTGAATCTTATTTGTTGGTTCTGAATCTTGCAAGCTGGGAATCAATGAGATGTGTAGGCATCTTTGATGTACTTTATTATAAACTTATTTGTTGGTTCTGAATCTTGCAAGCTGGGAAACATGGCATGATGCTGCAAAGCACAGCAACCATAACAAACAGTTCAAACTCGATAGTATTATCGGTGTGAAATTGCGACATATGTGCTGATCGTGTGCGTCCTGAGAATAATAATTATAATTGTTGTGCATGTTGATCCTTTGGCACTGATAGAACGAGCCAATGCATTGCTTGTTTTAAGAATAAATTTCTATCAAAGCTAATTAAATTTAAGTAAATTGACCACTAACACTTGTTATTACAGTACCAATACAGACCCGCTCGTGAACCGACGTGTGGCCGGAATATGTTTCTTAATGGAGGCGTTTGAATGCGCCGAGGGTGCATGTTCTACCGGGCGTGCAGCGGGCGAGGGAGGGGTAGTAATTGTTGTCGCATGTACACACTCTGTTTACTGTTCAATCCAGTTCCCCAAGAGCTGGAAAGCGAACTGCTACCACCGCCTATCCACTCGTTCACTTGAAGAGACTCCAATGGCGATCCGATGGGTGAGCCTACTAGATATGTACTTTAGAAAGGAGTTCACCTTTGAGTTCGCCGTTAAGTCCCATGGCTGCACCAAGTTGAATGTGATGTACACCAATGATCTGGACTCGGTGAAGCTCTGCCTCGCCGAGTTCAAGCAGTACCTACAGGACGAGAAAGCACAAGGTCGCAGGACTAGACCTTGTGCCCATCCATACGTCTCCTGACAGGGACCAGTGGATCACGGTCACCTAGGTATGCATGCGGGACGAGGTTCTCGTCTACCACTGATGTAGGGCCATTAGAGGTTCTGGAGCATTCGCCCTTTTCGTCGGCAGCGCTGACTGCACCTTCTCTAAGGTGGAGAGAAGGAAGAACGCGATGATTCGGCCATCTGGTGCAACAAGCTTGTCGACATCCAGAAGCAATACAAGATCATCGTCAACGGGCAGGAGAAGGAATCCGTGGTTGACCTCGCCGAGACCATCATCGACCCCTGCTATGCCAACGTGAAAGAAGACAACGATACCAAGGACCTGAACACGTTGGAGGTACCTCTGAATCTAGCCTACATAACCTACACGGCCAAGGACGCATACACATGTTACGACATGTATAGGCGGATCTTGGACATGAGGGCGTGTCTACTTCCCGTAACCGACGAGTACACGGGTAGCCACAACGTCATGATCAGGCGTGCTAGGAAGGTCTAGATGTTGTACTTTATCTGTTTATAAGCACATTTATCATCTGAGTGTTTCATGCATTAGCCTATGTGTCGGAATTATCTGCTTTGTCCGAAATATTTCTTCTAAGAACCCATTAACTTGTTTGCTTTTTTTAGTTGCTATTTTCTTATGTATGTAACTAGTTCACTCGTCCGTTTAAAAAAACTAGTTCACTCGGCCGCCGTGCTTTGAATTTCCTTCCTCCTAACATATTCCCCTTCTCAGGTGGACCCATCAGGTCTCGTACTGAAGGAAATATGCCCTAGAGGCAATAATAAAGTTATTATTTATTTCCTTATTTCATGATAAATGTTTATTATTCATGCTAGAATTGTATTAACCAGAAACATAATACATGTGTGAATACATAGACAAACATAGTGTTGGGGATATTACTACTGGGCGTAAACCGGCCTATCTGGGCCGGGTTAACTTCGTCAGTAGTTAAGTATGTTAAAGCCCGAGAAGGCAGATGAGGGCTCAAGGCCCGTGGTCGGTTCAAGGCCTGTAGCCGTAAACCGGCGTTGGTAGTTAACTTTTATTGTAAGTTAGGAATAAGTAGAGACCAAACCGGACACATCTATGAGCCGGTATTGGGACTCTGTGAACCGACGGGCGTCACCCGTGTATATAAGGGGACGACTCGGCGGCGGTTCAAGGAGGACAGACAACAACTCGAGACATAGGCGAAGCTTGTTTGCTCCCTAGTCATCGAAACCCCATCAATTCCATCACAACTAGACATAGGCTTTTACCTTCATCGAAGGGGCCGAACTAGTATAAACTCTCTTGCGTCCATGTGTCTGCTTTAACCCCTTCAAGCTAACCCGTCGCGATGGCTCCACGACTAAGTCCTTTCTCTAGGACATCTGCCGTGACAAAACCACGACAGTTGGCGCCCACCGTGGGGCTATCGCACGATGGTTTCAGGTTCTTGGAGGGCCGCTTTGAAGGACTCATTGGCTACGCCGTTGGCCAGATGACTAAGAGTCGTTGCGGCAAGCTCTACATCGATGATGCAGGCTGGGGCCCTGAGGCCGGCTCAGTTGAGTACGGGTACCAGGTCCCTTTTGGTGGCATACACGTTTTTATCGGCAAGATCGGAGAACCGGGCCCTGAGTTGGACATCTGCACCGACCTCGTCGAAACGGCTCAGCGTGCGCGATCTGCCCGGGTTAAACCGGCCGTGAAGCGTGCCTTCGTGGGAGTCATCCATGGAGGAGGACATGAGGATGGATCGGGATCTGGTGGCGAGACCGTCATTTACTCCGGCGATGAGTCATCCGGAGAAATCGAATCTCTTTATCAGCTACAAGATGGCCGGATTGGGGGCTGTTCCGATGGCGATAGTATTCCGGACCCCTCTGATCTGCCCAACCGAGTTGGAATATTCATGGCCGGCACACAAGCAGCGCTTCATTCTTCGACCACTGCGGCAACAACCTCCGGTTCAGCAGCGGCGACGGCTGCCAGGGCAGGAGGCCCTGTGCGCCCGCCGGCTCAAGTTCTATCAGAGCTATTTGATGCATTGGCTATGCTTATGGCAGAAGCTAATCTGGCGGATCAGGGCGTTCACAACACGGAGATTGCAAAGATAAAGGAACAGATCACCCAGGCCAAGGCAGATCTGGCAGCTGAGGACACCAGGATGGCCACAGAGCGGGTCGCTCTAGATGCACAAGCCTACAGGCTCATGTTGGACCAGAGCGCGTCGCAAGAAGTCATGAGGAGGAAGTACCGATCCCATTTGCCTCCGGTTTTCGAGGCCAGAGACCTTTTCAACACCCTGGGAGCAGGAACCAGTAATCCGCTGGAGGGAAACTGGGTAGAAGCTCCTGGGACCGATGCGCCGGTTCAGCCTCGTCGGATGGACCCGCCTCGTCAAAACACCATTATACCTCAGGCTGTTTTAACACCTCCGGGTCACTACTCCAACCCAATGGACAATCTCGTCGCCGCTGCTGCATGGCTAGAGGCCATTCCAATTGAAGGTGACTCGTCGCAGGCAGTAGAGACGCGACGAGTCAAGGAGCTCCTGAGGACAGCTTTGGTCCAATAGGAAGCATAATCGTACAACCGCGACCGGATCCACTCAGCCCCCCGTCCAAGCAGGAGCTATAGCAGACATATGGATGAACCGGCAGTGTCGAGTAATGAATGACGTGGAGCACCCCGTGGCAACAACCTGGTGGGTGGTGCTGATAACGCTCAGGAAGTGGTGGACCGGACCCGAGCACGCAGGGAGGCCGAGTTAGCCGCACAGCATCAGGCTCGGCAGCTCACGCTGGTTTGTCCAACTATCTCGATTGAACTTGGTGTTACTTCTAGTTCTTTGGGGGTGCTTTGCCTTATCCCCGCTTCACGCAATGTGCGCCTGCCCAAGGATTTCAAAGGCCCGTGCAAAGTACCAAATTACATGGCGGATCAACCTCCAGAGACATGGGTGGAGAGTTATGAGATGGCCATGGAGATGCTTGATGTGGATGACGCGGCGTGTGCGAAATACTTCACCATGATGCTTGAAGGAACGGCTCGTACTTGGTTAAAAAGCTTGCCGGCTAATTCTATCAGTTCATGGGCCCAATTACGAGCCCGGTTTATCAGCAATTTCAAGGATACATGTAAATAGCCTATGTCGATAGTGGACTTAGCTGCCTGCGTCCAGGAGGAAGGAGAATCGACGACTCATTGGGTGCGCCGGGTTTCACAAGTGTTGCATTCATCAGACCGCATCAACGCTAACACCGCTGTAATAACCCTAGAAGGCAACTGCCGGTTTGGGCCCCTAAAGCTGAAGTTGGGACGGATGAAGCGTCATTGCACTGACATGGGGACCCTCATGGCTGCTTTGGTAAAGTATGCTGATTCTGATAGTACCAAGGATCCCGAATCTGATGATGACAAGGCAGGGAAGGGAAAGAGGAACAGCAACTCCAAAGGTCAGCAGCATCACTGGGCAGGAAATGGTGGTGGAGGCAAGCGTAAAGCGGATGGTAACATGGACTTTGTGGCTAATACCAACACGCAGGACAATGGCCAGCGACGCAAGGGTAAACCAAAAAATCGCAATGGGGCAGCTAACCCTAACCCGAACCGCCTAAACTATCTACTGAGCCAGCCCTGTCCAAGACATGGGACGAAGCAGGCGCTAGCAAACCACCTTTGGAAGGATTGCTTCATTATGCTGGAGTTCAAGAATTCTAATGCTTTCCGGTATGATCACGGCTCCGGCGGTGGCTCAGGGTCCGGGCCGGGTTATGGTGTAGGAAATTCCGGTTCAAGATTTAACGGTAATCCGGGCGGACATAATAATCAAAATAGTCAGAACAACTAGGGTGGTTACAACCAACAGCAGCAACAGTCAGGTTACCAGAGCAACCCAAAGCAGTTGAGTAGTGGGCAGTACCATGTCTTCACCACTAGCTTGGACAAGCAAGACCGGAAGGTTCAGAGGCGGGCGGTCAACTCTGTTGAACCGGCCGTGCCCCGTTATCTACGCTGGTCTGAACAGCCAATCATATGGAGCAGAGAAGATCACCCTCCCCAGGTTGATAATCCGGGTCAGTTGGCTCTGGTGGTGGCGCCTGAGGTGGGAGGTTACAAGTTCACCAAAGTGCTCATGGATGGGGGGAGCAGCATTAATATCTTGTACTATGAGACCTTCCGTCGTATGGGACTAACAGATAAAAATCTCAAACCGTCTAATACGGTATTCCATGGTGTTGTACCTGGCAAATCAGCATATCCTGTTGGTAAGATAGCTCTGGAAGTAGCCTTTGGGGATGATCATGATTCCAGGTCGGAGACATTGACGTTTGAAGTGGTGAAAATCCAAAGTCCATATCACGCCCTGTTTGGGCGACCGGCCTACGCCAAATTTATGGCACGGCCCTGTTATGTGTATTTGCAGCTCAAGATGCCGGGTCACAAGGGGACAATAACGGTTCACGGAAGCCGCAAAATCGCTTTGGAGTATGAGGAAGGAGATGCGGCCTATGCAGAGTCAGTTTGTGTGTCACACCCTAGCTTGTTCAAGCATTAGAGTGTGCATCATGTTTAATTTCCTTTTAAGTTTGAAATGGGGATGACAGAACCCCCAACACCCCCCTGGAAACAACTAGGGTTTACTAAAATTATTTTCAATGAACCTGAAATGCCCTTCTAAAAAATTTCACTCTCTTTGTCTTGGGTTGGAACCTCTGGCAAAATTGGTGCACAATTTTCTAGGTCAACAGAAGGTCATTGAATTAAATCATAAGTATTTGATTTTGGGCATTTAAATGCTATAAATAATTTAAATGCTCAAACAATTCTAGAAATAAATGTTTGTTGTTGGAAATATTCTAAACAGAGCCCACAATTATTTTCAGGATTTTTGGAAACGTTTTAGTATTTTTAATAAAGCCCAACAGTTGCAGAAAAAAATAGAAAACAGAAACAAATAAGAAAAGGAGAGAGAGGGAAACCCACCTGGGCCTCACCTGTGCTGGCCAGCCCACCTGGCTCGGCCCAGCCGACTGGCCTTGCCAGTCGTCCTCCTCCTCCCGCCAGGAGGACGAGGAGCGCGTGGCAGGCGCCCGCGGCCACACGCCGGCCACCTCCTGCTTCTGCCAACGCCCTGGAGGCGTCTAGGGGTGCCACGCCGACCCCCACGTCCCCCTCTCTCCCTCCCTCACTCTCCCCCTCGTCTCCCTCACCCTCGCCCGCGATGGCCGAGCGCGATCCTCGTCGCCGTTCGCCGTAGTCGTCACCATTAGCTCCGCGCTATCGTCCTCGACCTCCTCGTTGACTCACGCGACGCTGGACGCCTCCAAGCACCTCCCCGACGTCTTCTTCTTCCTCGGTCCGCCGAGATCACCGGCAATGCCCCGACGACGTCCGACCTCCCCCGAGCACGCTGAGACGCGTTCCGCAACCGCTGTGAGCCCATCTTTCTTCCGCCCCTCTCCCCGCGCTCGTCCGCGTCCTCCAACCCCCTCTGCCATCGAGGCCGAGAGCTCGGCTCCGCCGGACATGTCGCCGCCGTGGCCACAGGTGCGTAAGGTCGAATCCGAGCACGCCTTCGTCTTCCACGCGCTCCCAGGAGCCCGTAGCACCATTCCACGCGCCTCGCCGTGCCCCGCAGCCTCGGTTTCGGCCTCGCCCGAACGCCGGCGGCCACCAAGGTCGTCGTCGGCGACGTTTCCGGCCACCCTAGCTCCACCCACTGCCACCACTCGATGCGGTTTGCTCCCAGCTATGCGTAGATGCTCTCCGCCGTCGGTTTGGTTGCCGGAGCACGAAACCCGTAGCCCTCCGCCGCGTCTGGCCTCGCCGGCGGCTAAACGCCGGCGAGTTTGACTCAGTTTGACCCCTGTGTGGGCCCAGGTAGACCCCCTCTGAGTCTATGATAGGTGGGGCCGGTCTGCTAATTAGTTTAGGATTAGTTTTAACTAAGATTAATTAATTCAGTCACTGACATGTGGGCCCAGGCCCCACTGACAGCTAATTAGTCTTAATCTAATTCATTTAACTAGTTGTGACACTGACAAAGAGGGCCCACCAGTCAGGTTTGACCTGGCCGACCCAGTTGACCCGCTGACGTCACATCTATGTCATGCTGACGCATTAATTCAATTACTGGATTTATTCTTTAATAGGAAATTCCAGAAAATAGTCAAAACTTCTAAAAATCATAGAAAATCAACCATAGCTCCAAATGCAAAGATTTATATATGAAAAATGATAAAAAAATTCAATCTATCCATTTGTAATGGTTTCATGCATGACAAAACAAGTTAACCTTGTTGTTTAAGCAGAATAAGGTGATGCTCTAATAAGGCCATGTTTAATGAGCTAATATTTGAATCTTTGATTCAAATGAGTTCATCCCCTTCTGTTTTAGCTTGCATTAGGCCAAGACACTTTCATCTTGCCATGTCATAGCATGCATCTTATTGTTGCATATTGCCATGTGTTGATTATGCTTCGGTGTGTCTTTCGTGGTAGGTTCTGCCTCCGATGATAACCCTGAGTATCCGTCTGAAGGGCAGTACCCTACTAGCACTACAACAGGAAAGTAACCCATTGATCATTCCGATACAAACCCATGTTCTCGCTTCTGCTCTTGTTTACTGCATTAAGACAACGTGATTCAAACTGCTGTGTGCTACGGTAGTTGAACCCTTATCCTCTACATGACCTGTCATTGCCACAGTAACTATATGAAACCCACTAGCATGTGTAGGAGTTGATTGAGCCATGTATGTGATTCCTACCTTGCTATGCCTTCTATGCTTAGAGTTGTGTCAGGTCTGGTTCATCTGGGTGATGGGCTAGAGTGATATGATTATGTCGGTAATATGAGGGATGTGTTGAACATATTTTGGTAAAGGTATCGATGAGAGGCCACGTAGGAGTACATGGTGGGTTGTTTCATTGAGACCGTCCATAAGAACTGAGATCTGTATGTGTGATTTAAGATGCAGTTACTACCGTACATTGGGCCCGAAACCAATGGACCCTCTCAGCTTCTTAAATACCTTAGTACTCTGTCTAGGAGTTGCAAATAGTTTCTGGTGTTTGTAGGTTATGTGTTGGCGGCCATGCGTAGCGTTGACCCTAGGGGTGGGCTATGTTGCAGTAGACACACCGTGGCACGGTGTACCGAGTCACCCGTTTGGTGTCTCGGGAACCCTGATCACATCGTTCGGGGCCATATATGGAAACCTCGGCCGGACTCCCTACGGATGGAACCTGGATAGGCGATACACATGGACCAGAGACTTAAGTGTTTAGGTAGGCCGTGGCCGACACCCTCTGGGCTTCCGCTTGAAGGTTGTCGAGTACATGTCGTGTAAACGGTGGTAAGTGGTGAAAGCGTGTATGAAGAAGTATACCCCTGCAGGGTTAACATCATCTATTCGAATAGCCACGTCCGCGATAAAGGACTACTTGGTTGCCTATACAGTTCATAGACAAGTTAATGGATACTACTAAAAGACTCAAGATAAGTGTGAGTACCGAGGATGGCCCTATCGTAGGATGACGAGAGAGGATCCCCGGTGGAGTATTGTGTTGGTGAGTAGTGGACTCGTGTGCGAAAACTATTTTACTAGTGGAGTACCATAGGATAGCTTAGCCAAGAGTCAAAGCTGGCTTGCTGCAATAACCCCACCACCTTCTTGAGAATGAGCATGTATATTAGGTTCTGATGTAAGACTTGCTGAGTACCTTTGTACTCATGTTTGCTCAATTACTGTTTTCAGACGACAACACCGCCCCCTCCGATGGGTTCTACGTAGACCTTGACGTCGACAAGTGACTAGCCACCCAGGTGGTGATCCTGGCCATGGAGGGCCCCATGTAGATAGACATGCTGCGAGAAGCCTTCTCTCTTTCTAGTGTCTATACTCAGACTAGTTGCTTCCGCATGTGCTTGTATGATTGTATGACTTGAGTGTCGGGTCATGTGACCCCTATCTGTATGAACTTGTTATGTATGGCTCTCTGGAGCCTTTAAATAAAGTACTTAAGTTGTAGAGTTTTGTTGTGATGCCATGTTGTATGTACTCATATTGGGCATATTGTGTGTATGATTGAAATGCTTGGTATGAGTGGGATCCGACAATCTAGTTGTTTATCCTTGGCAGCCTTTCTTATGGGGAAATGTAGTCTAGTGTTCCTCGAGCCATAGTAGTCCGCTACAGCCCGGTTCACCGGAGTCCTGCTAGCCCAGCACTACTGCTCAGGACACTTGACTGGCCGGCATGTGTGTCACGTCGTTCCTATGTCTGTCCTTTCGGGGAAATGTCACGCGGTAACATCCGGAGTCCTGCCTAGCCTGCTACAGCCCGGGTTCCCCGGAGTCCTGTTAGCCCAGTGCTACAGCCCGAAATCACTCGCTGATGACCGACATGCTCGATGTGATTCATGTATGCATGTCTCCATAGGTCTGTGCCGCTTTGGGTTCACGACTAGCCATGTCGGCCCGGGTTTTCTGTCATATGGATGCTAGCGACACTATCATATACGTGAGCCAAAGGGCGCAAACGGTCCCGGGCCACGGTAAGGCGACACCCATGGGATACCGTGCGTGAGGCTGCAAAGTGATATGAGGTGTTACCGGCTAGATCGATGTGGCTTGGAATCGGGGTCCTGACAGCGTTGGCATCAGAGCCGGACTGCCTTTAGGTTCGTTGAGCCAAACTGGTCGATGTCGAGTCTAGAAATACTTTAGTTATATGTAGGGGAATTGATTGTGGGAGGGAACGTAAGGCTCTTTTACTCCTTTACCTTATGCCCTCTGCTCTGAATCATTCTCTTCTCATTCAACGTGGGTTAAGGACTAGGTTCTCTTCTTCTATCAGGTTCACGTGTTACTAATCCATAGTAGCTTATAGGATTGTTGTTACAAGTCCCAGTTCAGTTTCTACTATTTTTAGTATGTTGCTAATTGGATCAGAACCTTGATATGATGTTGTTGAGTGGTATTGCAAACTGTTGTGGATGTCTCAAATCTTTTTCTGAGCATTTACAGCTGTTATGCTGTCCAATTTTCCCTAGAAATTCTAATGTCTTTGCATTGTGGTTGTGCTTTCAGATGGCCAACCGTGCTCAAAACCAAGTGGTTCGCCTGACCCGGTGCCTCGACGTGCCCGGTCATACTGCTATGTTAGTCCAGGTAATGATCGAGACGGGTTACCGTTGGTATCCCGAATACACCGTCGAAGAGCAATTCCGAGACTTTAATCAAAGCCAATATTTCTGCACTGTCAGGATATTTCCTTCTTATCCTGGATCTACCGAGCCCCTTCACTGTTCCTATGGACTCGGGGTTACTGTTGAGATGGCTGTGCAGGATGCTGCCTATTCCATGATGACCATCATACGAGTCCGGACTGGCCTGCTTCGGAACACCGACTTCCGTTACATGCCAGCTTCACTTCCGGGAGCGCAAGGGTATCTTCAGGCTATCTATGCTGACTCCACTCAGGAGGACTCATTAACTCGTACCACTGCCGAGATGCTCGAAGATAAGGACTGAGAGAATCGGGCCTTGAGGCTGGAGCTTTTCAATACCCGTGCTGATCATTGGGCCACATTGACTCGGTTTGCACCTGCAGTGCAAGCTGGATGTATGGATACAAGGGATCTGTATCCTGTGAGATCTGCTCTGCCAGACATGGTGGATTGGCGTGATGTGGGAGGCATCACCCCACCCCGTGGTCCCTGCAGGCCACCGTTTGTTTGTCCAAGACCTCATCCTAGCCCCTATGGTCGACAGGCTCCTCAGGACCGTCTGTTCCCGGATGATCACGTTGAACTTCCAGGCTATGGAGGTGACTTTTATGAGGACTACTACGGAGCTGTCTGAGTTAGTAGTAGTATCACTAGTATTGTAGTAGTTGTATCTCCACTGTCCTGCGTGACTTGTGGAATATGACTTTGTGTGTAGTCAATTCCGGAGGTGTAGACAAATAATGTATAGGAGCTTGGAATGCCTCCGATGAGATGTAACGTCTTTCATCATAGTTGTACTGTAGTCTGGGCTTGTACTAAACTATGTATGATGTGTATGACCGTTGGTATATATATGGCAGTTTTATATTAGCATGACATACGGATGAACATCTCTGCATTCCGTGTTATCCATTACATTCTGCACTTCCTTGCTAAGTTTGAGCCATCCTTATCTAAACCATTGTCTTGTTATCTCCTAGGATGGTCAACACCCGCAGCAACCCTGCTGCCTCGGAGCAGGGGGAAGCCAGTGCAGCTAGGGATGAAAATCTTCCTCACCCGCCTTCTCTGGCCTAAGTGATGCTGGAGGTGGAAAGAAAAAAGCGTGAGACTAACCGCCTGCTAGAGCGGATTGAGCAGAACACTACACGCCATCAGCGAAATGACTTGGTGTCAATCAATGACTTTATCAAGCTGTACCCACCAAAGTTTAACCATTCCGTCGAGCCCCTCGACGCGGATGACTGGCTTCGCAGCATTACCCACAAGCTACATTCTGCCAACGTAGCCGAAGCCGACAAGGTTACTTATGCTGCCTATCACCTCGAAGGCCCTGCTAGCCTCTGGTGGGAAAACTTCGAAGCTATGCGCCCGGTCGGCCAAATTACTACTTGGGCTGAATTCAGTGAAGCTTTCCATGAACATCACATTCCGGAAGGTCTCATGGATCGCAAGAGGGAGGAGTTCTGCAATTTCACCCAAGGAAGACTGACTGTGGATGCATATAGTCGTGAATTTTGGAATCTGGCACGTTATGCCCCTGAAGAGGTATCTACTAACGCTAAGAAGCAGGCAAAGTTCCGCAAGGGACTTAGCCCTGAGCTTCGCCGTGATCTTCGTCTGCACGAGTGCACCTCCTTTCAGAAGTTGGTCAACAAAGCCATCAGTGCTGAGACAGGCCAGACTGATTATGATGCTTCACGCAAGCACTCCCGTGATTTTGGCTCTTCATCCGGCTCTGGAGCTCAGAAGCACCGGGTGTGGATCCCAAGCATGGCACTGCCACCCAGGTTCATCCCGAGGCCATCCTTTGAGGCGCCTCGTCCCAACCAGAAATTTGCACCGCCCAAGCCCTATGGTGGCCCCGCTGCTAATGCTGCTCCACGCCCCAATGTGGTGACATGCTTCAAGTGTGGAGAGCTGGGTCACTATAGTCGAGAGTGTCCCCAGAACAATCCTAATCAAACTGGAAAGTCCGTTGGCCATGGTAAGCCCGCGGGAAAGACATTCTACTCCAAGCCGGCCACCACTGCCCATGGCCATGTCAACTATGTTTCAGCCAAGGAGGCTCATGAGGATCCTAATGTCGTCCTTGGTATGATCCTTGTTAACTGCCATCCGGCATCTGTTCTTTTTGATACTGGAGCATCTCATTCATTCATATCCGAGAACTATGCTCGAATGCATAACACGACATTCTGTGACATGCCCACTTCCATGGTAATTCAAACTCCGGGTTCCAAATGGCAAACTTCTAGAGTAAGCCATGGGAACGAAATTATTGTCGATAGACTTGTCTTCCTTGCTTCCTTAATAGCTCTCAAGTCCTCGGACATAAACATCATTTTGGGTATGGACTGGATGTCAGCTCATTATCCTAAGATTGATTGTGCCACTAGAACCATTCAACTTACTCACCCATCGGGCAAGACAGTCAATGTCTTAACTCGAGTGGCCAAGCGCCAGCTTTACTCCCTAAATGCAAACCCCCTTCCAGAACTTGAGGATGTTCTGGTAGTCCGAGACTTTCCGGATGTCTTTCCAGAAGAACTGCCAGGTGTTCCACCTGACAGGGTGTTGAGTTTGTGATAGACCTTGTTCCAGGAACCGTTCCAATTTCTAGAAGACCCTACAAGATGGCACCCTTAGAACTAGCCGAGCTTAAGAACTAAATC
The DNA here is from genome assembly GCF_002162155.2 of Triticum dicoccoides. Lineage (NCBI taxonomy): Eukaryota > Viridiplantae > Streptophyta > Magnoliopsida > Poales > Poaceae > Triticum > Triticum dicoccoides. Next base: position 533,452,041 of record NC_041392.1, read on the forward strand.
GATGAGTCCTTGAAAAAGGGTTTCATCCGTCCTAGTTCCTCTCCTTGGGCTTGCCCCGTCCTCTTCGTCAAGAAGAAGGATGGAACGGATCGAACGGTTGTAGATTACCGACCTGTCAACCTGGTCACCATCAAGAACAAGTATCCGCTTCCCAGGATCAACGATCTATATGATCAGCTCGCTGGATCCTTAGTCTTTTCCAAGATGGATTTGAGATTGGGCTACCATCAAATCAAAATCAGAAACGGGGACATTCCCAAAACGGCCTTTGTTACTCGTTATGGCCAATACGAGTACACCGTTATGTCCTTCGGTTTAACCAATGCCCCAGCTACCTTCTCCCGGTTAATGAACTCGGTCTTCATGGAGTATTTGGACAAATTTGTCGTAGTATATCTCGATGACATACTCATCTACTCCAAGAATGAAGAGGAACATGCCGAACATCTAAGGCTGGTATTGATGAAACTTCGAGAGCATCGCCTTTATGCCAAATTCTCCAAGTGTGAATTTTGGTTGCCAGAAGTGACCTATCTAGGCCATGTAATCTCTGGTAAGGGTATTGCTGTCAATCCCGAGCGAGTTCAAGCCGTCCTTGATTGGACTCCACCTGAGACAGTCAAGCAAGTTCGGAGCTTCCTTGGCTTAGCGAGCTATTGCCGCCGCTTCGTCGAGAATTTCTCCAAGGTTGCTAAACCTCTAACTGAACTCCTCAAGAAAGATAAAAAGTTCGAGTGGACTCTACAGTGCGACTTCAGTTTTCAGGAACTAAAAAGACGCCTGACATCTGCTCCCGTACTGGTACCACCAGATTTCTCCAAGGACTTTATTATCTATTGCGACGCCTCGCGACATGGACTAGGTTGCATACTCATGCAAGATCGTCAGGTAATTGCCTATGCTTCACGACAATTACACCCAAATGAGGAAAATTATCCCACACATGATCTAGAGCTTGCAGCTGTAGTCCATGCACTCAAAACCTGGCGACATTACCTCCTCGGTAATCGTTGCGAGATCTTCACCGATCACCAAAGTTTGAAATATATCTTCACCCAACCAGATTTGAATCTCAGGCAAAGACGTTGGGTCGAGTTGATCTCGGATTATGACTTAGGAATAACTTACACCCCGGGCAAAGCCAATGTCATGGTTGATGCACTAAGTCATAAATCCTATTGTAACAACCTGATGTTACAACAAAGTCAACCACTTCTCCATGAGGAATTTCGTAAGCTAAATCTTCACATTGTTCCTCGAGGATTCCTATCCACCCTGGTGGCAAAACCTACTTTACGGATCAGATCATCAAGGCATAGCAGGTAGATCTGGGAATCTCCCATATTAAGAGAAACATTAAGAAAGGAGTCCCGAATTGTTTCTCCATTGATGATCAAGGTGTCGTATACTTTGGAAATCGCCTAGTGGTTCCAAAGGCACGAAACCTGAGGCGACTGATCCTTAAGGAAGCTCATGAATCCCCTCTCACCATTCATCCCAGTAGTACTAAAATGTATCAAGACCTACGCCTGAGGTTTTGGTGGACTAGGATGAAGGGAGAAATCGCTCAATACATTGCTAATTGCGACGTTTGTCGTCGTGTTAAAGCAGAGCATCAACGGCCTGCTGGCACCCTTCAACCTTTGGCTATTCCCGAGTGGAAATGGGATAAAATCAGTATGGATTTCATCACTGGGTTTCCTAGGACCAAGAGAGGGAATAATGCCATCTTCGTCGTGATCGACCGTCTTTCCAAAGTAGCCCACTTTCTACCTGTTCATGAGAGTATCACCGCAAGCCAGCTAGCCGATTTATACATCTCCCGAATAGTGTCTCTTCATGGTGTTCCATTGGAAATTAACTCAGACAGTGGGAGTCTCTTCACCTCTCGATTTTGGGAAAGTTTCCAAACTGCTATGGGAACTCATCTCTCCTTTAGCACCGCCTTCCATCCTCAGTCAAGTGGTCAAGTAGAACGAGTCAATCAAATTCTGGAAGATATGCTCCGAGCCTCTGTCATCTCGTTTGGAATGGGTTGGGAGAATTGCCTTCCATTCGCGGAGTTTGCTTATAACAATAGTTATCAAGCTAGCGTGGGCAAGGCTCCTTTCGAAGTTCTCTATGGACGAAAATGTCGAACGCCTCTTAACTGGTCAGAAACCGGGGAAAGACAACTCTTTGGCCCGGATATGATTCAGGAAGCAGAAGAACAGGTTCGCATTATTCGTGAGAAATTGAAAACAGCCCAATCTCGTCAAAAGAGTCAATATGATCGCAAACATAAGCCTATGACTTATGAAGTCGGCGAGAAGGCTTACCTTCGGGTTACTTCGTTAAAGGGAACCCATCGTTTTGGTATCAAAGGCAAATTGGCTCCTCGTTACATTGGACCCTTTCGCATTCTTGCCAAACGGGGAGAAGTTGCCTACCAATTGGAACTACCTTCGCATCTTTCCAGAGTTCACGATGTCTTCCACGTTTCTCAACTTAGGCGTTGCTTCGCGGATCCTATCCGTGGAGTGGACCACGAAACGCTTGATCTACAAGATAACCTCTCATATCGGGAATATCCCGTTCGTATCCTTGATCAAGCCGAGCGTACCACTCGACGTTGTAATATCAAGTTTCTCAAGGTTCAATGGTCACACCATTCCGAGAAAGAAGCCACTTGGGAAAGGGAGGTTCGTCTTCGACTCGAGTACCCCACCTTCTTTCCGGAGGATCCTAAATCTCGGGACGAGATTCTTTTGAGTGGGGGTGAGTTGTCACACCCTAGCTAGTTCAAGCATTAGAGTGTGCATCATGTTTAATTTCCTTTTAAGTTTGAAATGGGGATGACAGAACCCCCAACACCCCCCTGGAAACAACTAGGGTTTACTAAAATTATTTTCAATGAACCTGAAATGCCCTTCTAAAAAAGTTCACTCTCTTTGTCTTGGGTTGGAACCTCTGGCAAAATTGGTGCACAATTTTCTAGGTCAACAGAAGGTCATTGAATTAAATCATAAGTATTTGATTTTGGGCACTTAAATGCTATAAATAATTTAAATGCTCAAACAATTCTGGAAATAAATGTTTGCTGTTGGAAATATTCTAAACAGAGCCCACAATTATTTTCAGGATTTTTGGAAACGTTTTAGTATTTTTAATAAAGCCCAACAGTAGCAGAAAAAATAGAAAACAGAAACAAATAAGAAAGAGAGAGAGAGGGAAACCCACCTGGGCCTCACCTGTGCTGGCCAGCCCACCTGGCTCGGCCCAGCCGACTGGCCTTGCCAGTCGTCCTCCTCCTCCCGCCAGGAGGACAAGGAGCGCGTGGCCGGCGCCCGCGGCCACACGCCGGCCACCTCCTGCTTCTGCCGACGCCCTGGAGGCGTCTAGGGGTGCCACGCCGACCCCCATGTCCCCCTCTCTCCCTCCCTCACTCTCCCCCTCATCTCCCTCACCCTCTCCCGCGATGGCCGAGCGCGATCCTCGCCGCTGTTCGCCGTAGTCGTCACCAGAGCCACCCCTCGCCTCTCCGACAAGCCCATTAGCTCCGCACTGCCGTCCTCGACCTCCTCGTCGACTCACGCGACGCCGGACGCCTCCATGCACCTCCGCAACGTCTTCTTCTTCCTCGGTCCGCCGAGATCGCCAGCAACGCCCCGACGACATCCGACCTCCCCCGAGCCCGCTAAGACGCGTTCCGCAACTGCTGTGAGCCCATCTTTCTTCCGCCCCTCTCCCCGCGCTTGTCCGCGTCCTCCAACCACCTCTACCATCGAGGCCGAGAGCTCGGCTCTGCCGGCCATGTCGCCGCCGTGGCCACAGGCGCATAAGCTCGAATCCGAGCACGCCTTCGTCTTCCACGCGCTCCCAGGAGCGCGTAGCACCATACCACGCGCCTCGCCGTGCCCCGCAGCCTCGGTTTCGGCCTCGCCCGAACTCCGGCGGCCGCCAAGGTCGTCGCCGGCGATGTTTCTGGCCACCCTAGCTCCACCCACTGCCACCACTCGATGCGGTTTGCTCCCAGCTATGCATAGATGCTCTTCATCGTCGTTTTGGTTGCCGGAGCACGAAACCCGCAGCCCTCCGCCGCGTCTGGCCTCGCCGGCAGCTAAACGCCGGCGAGTTTGACTCAGTTTGACCCTTGTGTGGGCCTAGGTAGACCCCCTTGAGTCTATGACAGGTGGGGGCCGGTCTTCTAATTAGTTTAGGATTAGTTTTAACTAAGTTTAATTAATTCAGTCACTGACATGTGGGCCCAGGCCCCACTGACAGCTAATTAGTGTTAATCTAATTCTGTTAACTAGTTGTGACACTGACAGAGAGGGCCCACCAGTCAGGTTTGACCTGGCCGACCCAGTTGACCTGCTGACGTCACATCTATGTCATGCTGACGCATTAATTCAATTACTGGATTTATTCTTTAATAGGAAATTCCAGAAGATAGTCAAAACTTCTAAAAATCATAGAAAATCAACCATAGCTCCAAATGCAAAGATTTATATATGAAAAATGATCAGAAAAATTCAAACTATCCATCTGTAACGGTTTCATGCATGACAAAACAAGTTAACCTTGCTGTTTAAGCAGAATAAGGTGATGCTCTAATAAGGCCATGTTTAATGAGCTAATATTTGAATCTTTGATTCAAATTAGTTCATCCCCTTCTGTTTTAGCTTGCATTAGGCCAAGACACTTTCATCTTGCCATGTCATAGCATGCATCTTATTGTTGCATATTGCCATGTGTTGATTATGCTTCGGTGTGTCTTTCGTGGTAGGTTCTGCCTCCGAGGATAACCCCGAGTATCCGTTTGAAGGGCAGTACCCTACTACCACTACAACAGGCAAGCAACCCATTGATCATTCCGATACAAACCTATGTTCTCGCTTCTGCTCTTGTTTACTGCATTAAGACAACGTGATTCAAACTGCTGTGTGCTACGGTAGTTGAACCCTTATCCTCTGCATGACCTGTCATTGCCACAGTAACTAGATGAAACCCACTAGCATGTGTAGGAGTTTATTGAGCCATGTATGTGATTCCTACCTTGCTATGCCTGCTATGCTTAGAGTTCTGTCAGGTCTGGTTCATCTGGGTGATGGGCTAGAGTGATATGATTATGTCGGTAATATGAGGGATGTGTTGAACATGTTTTGGTAAAGGTATCGATGAGAGGCCATGTAGGAGTACATGGTGGGTTGTTTCATTGAGACCGTCCATAAGAACTGAGATCTGTATGTGTGATTTAAGATGCAGTTACTACCGTACATTGGGCCCGAAACCAATGGACCCTCTCGGCTTCTTAAATACCTTAGTACACTGTCCAGGAGTTGCAAATAGTTTCTGGTGTTTGTAGGTTATGTGTTGGCGGCCGTGCGTACCATTGACCCTAGGGGTGGGCTACGTTGCAGTAGACACACCGTGGCACGGTGTACCAAGTCACCCGTTTGGTGTCTCGGGAACCCTGGTCACATCGTTTGGGGCCGTATGTGGAAACCTCGGCCGGACTCCCTGCGGATGGAACCTGGATAGGCGATACACCTGGACCAGAGACTTAAGTGTTTAGGTAGGCCGTGGCCGACACCCTCGCTGGGCTTCCGCTTGAAGGTTGTCGTGTACATGTCGTGTAAACGGCGGTAAGTGGTGAAAGCGTGTATGAAGAAGTATACCCCTGCAGGGTTAGCATCATCTATTCGAATAGCCGCGTCCGCGATAAAGGACTACTTGGTTGCCTATACAGTTCATAGACAAGTTAATGGATACTACTAAAAGACTCAAGATAAGTGTGAGTACCGAGGATGGCCCTCTCGTAGGATGACGAGAGAGGATCCCCGGTGGAGTATTGTGTTGGTGAGTAGTGGACTCGTGTGCGAAAACTATTTTACTAGTGGAGTACCATAGGATAGCTTAGCCAAGAGTCAAAGATGGCTTGCTGCAATAACCCCACCACCTTCTTGAGAATGAGCATGTATATTAGGTTCTGATGTAAGACTTGCTGAGTACCTTTGTACTCATGTTTGCTCAATTACTGTTTTTAGACGACAACACCGCCCACTCCGATGGGTTCTACGTAGACCTTGACATCGACGAGTGACTAGCCACCCAGGTGGTGATCCTGGCCATGGAGGGCCCCATGTAGATAGACATGCTTCGAGAAGCCTTCTTTCTTTCTAGTGTCTGTACTCAGACTAGTTGCTTCCGCATGTGCTTGTATGATTGTATGACTTGAGTGTCGGGTCATGTGACCCCTATCTTTATGAACTTGTTATGTATGGCTCTCTGGAGCCTTTAAATAAAGTACTTAAGTTGTAGAGTTTTGTTGTGATGCCATGTTGTATGTACTCATATTGGGCATATTGTGTGTATGATTGAAATGCTTGGTATGAGTGGGATCCGACAATCTAGTTGTTTATCCTTAGCAGCCTTTCTTATGGGGAAATGTAGTCTAGTGTTCCTCGAGCCATAGTAGTCCGCTACAGCCCGGTTCACCGGAGTCCTGCTAGCCCAGCACTACTGCTCAGGACACTTGACTGGCCGGCATGTGTGTCACGTCGTTCCTATGTCTGTCCTTTCAGGGAAATGTCACGCGGTGACATCCGGAGTCCTGCCTAGCCTGCTGCAGCCCGGGTTCCCCGGAGTCCTGTTAGCCTAGTGCTACAGCCCAGAATCACTCGCTGATGACCGACATGCTCGACGTGATTCATGTATGCCTGTCTCCATAGGTCTGTGCCGCTTTGGGTTCACGACTAGCCATGTCGGCCCGGGTTCTCTGTCATATGGATGCTAGTGACACTATCATATATGTGAGCCAAAAGGCGCAAACGGTCCCGGGCCACGGTAAGGCAACACCCATGGGATACCGTGCGTGAGGCCGCAAAGTGATATGAGGTGTTACCGGCTAGATCGATGTGGCTTGGAATCGGGGTCCTGACATTGTGCCACCGAGGAGCTAAAGTATTATAAGGACAATGTTGATCCGGCGGACATGACTCCATTAAAGAAGCCAAGTACGGAGCATGATCCGGCCCTGAAGTTCAAATCGGCAGCAGAAACTAAGCTTGTTGACTTTGTACCTGGTGATTCGTCCAAGCAGTTCAGCATCAGTGCCAACTTGGATCCGAAATAGGAAAGCGCGCTCATCGAGTTCATCCATGAGAATCGGGACATTTTTGCTTGGAAGCCCTCTGACATGCCAGGTGTACCGAGGCAACTCGCTGAGCACACCCATAATGTGGATCCTAAATACAAACCGGTGAAACAGTTCCTCCGCCGGTTTAACAAAGAAAGACGCAAGGCGATTGGAGAAGAGGTAGCCAGGCTCTTAGCAGCTGGCTTTATTGTTGAAGTTTTTCACCCTGAGTGGCTTGCCAATCCGGTGCTGGTCCTTCAGAAAAATGGCACCTGGAGCATGTGTGTGGATTACACAGATCTTAATAAGGCTTGTCCAGTAGATCCTTTTGCCCTCCCCCGTATTGATCAAATTATTGATGCTATGGCGGGTTGTGAGCATTTAAGTTTTTTGGATGCATATTTTGGCTATCATCAGATCAAAATGGCAGTTAAGGATCAGGAGAAGACGACATTCATAACTCCCTTTGGAGCCTTCTGCTATGTGTCAATGCCCTTTGGGCTCAAGAGTGCCCGGGAAACTTATCAACGGTGTGTGCAAAATTGTCTTCACAAGCAGATTGGCCATAATGTACATACTTACGTGGATGATATCGTGGTTAAATCCAGGGAGAAGGAGACTCTGATTGATGATTTAAAGGAAACATTTGATAACCTGAGGACATACAAGATGATGCTTAATCTGGACAAGTGTGTCTTTGGTGTACCGGCGGGCAAGTTATTGGGTTTTCTGGTGTCCAATAGGGGAATTGAGGCTAATCCGGAGAAGATCACAGCCATCACCTCCCTGGCTAAACCGAAGTGTATCAATGATGTTCAACGCCTCGCAGGCCGGATTGCTGCGTTAAGCCGGTTTATCAATCGTCTTGGTGAGAAGGCAATCCCTTTGTATCAGATGTTGAAGAAGATGGATCAGTTTGTTTGGAGTTCCGCTGCTGATGAAGCATTTGAGGACTTAAAGCGGCAGTTGGCCAATCCGCCTGTGCTCGCCGCTCCCATTGACAAGGAGCCGGTACTGCTATATGTTGCTGCTAATGCTCGGGCAGTCAGCGTGGCTATTGTGGTGGAGAGAAAGGAGGCAGGTAAGGAGCATCCAGTTCAACGTCCGGTCTATTATATCAGTGAGGTACTCATTGAGTCCAAGCAAAGGTATCCGCATTGGCAGAAGCTGGTGTATGGAGTTTTTATGGCAAGCCGGAAGCTTAAACAATACTTCCAAGGGCACCCAATTACGGTGGTCAGTTCTGCTCCTTTGGGGGATATCATCCAGAATCGGGAAGCAACTGGCCGTTTGCCAAGTGGGCTATAGAGCTTGGGCCGCACAGTTTGAAGTATGTGCCTCGGACGGAGGTTAAGTCTCAAGCGCTTGTTGATTTCATCAATGATTGGACGGAAATTCAAGCACCTGAAGAAAAGCCGGATCACACATATTGGACGATCCATTTTGACGGATCCAGGCAATTGGAAGGCTCGGGGGCTGGAGTCGTATTAACTTCCCCACGAGGTGATAAGTTTTGTTACGTTCTCCACTTAATGTTCCCCTGTACTAACAATGCAGCTGAGTATGAAGCCTTGCTCCATGGTCTCCGGATGGCTAAGGAGATGAATCTAAGTCGAGTTAAGTGCTTCGGTGACTCGGACCTTGTGGCTCAACAAGTGTCTGGCACTTGGGACTCCAAGGACTCACTCATGGCAGCATATCGTCGTGAGGTGGATATTGTTGCAGGTCATTTTAAAGGCTATCAGGTGGACCATGTGGACCGGCGGAAAAATGAAGCGGCGAATGCCTTAAGACGGATGGGCTCTCAGCGCAAACCGGTCCCGCCCAATGTTTTTCTGGATGTGCTGCACTACCCGTCGGTCAAGATCCCTGGTGAAGCGGATTTGGCTATTCCTCATCTGGAGGCTCAATTGGTGGCAGCTCTTCATGTTATTCCGGATTGGACGCTTCCTTACCTAGCGTACAAGAACCGGGGTGAGTTACCAGAGGATGAGACTCTGGCCCGACAGATAATCCGGCGATCCAAGTCCATGACTATTATCAACGGCGAGTTGCATCATTGCAGTGTGTTAGGGGCGTTTCAACGCTGTGTGTCTCCTGAAGAAGGCTGTGAAATCTTGCGTGAGATCCACGAAGGAGATTGTGGTCACCACGCCGGTTCAAAATCTCTGGTGGCTAAAGCGTTTCGTCATGTCTTCTATTGGTTAACTGCCCATGCTGATGCGGAGGATCTGGTCAGACGATGTGATGGTTGCCAAAGGTTTTCAAGACGTGCTCATGTGCTGGCTCAAGAATTGAGAATGATTCCAATTACTTGGTCGTTTGCAACTTGGGGGCTGAATATGGTTGGGCCTTTCAAAAGGTCCAGAGATAAGAAGACCCACCTCCTGGTGGCGGTTGACAAGTTCACAAAATGGGTGGAGGCAGAACCTGTTAGTAAGTGTGACGCAGCCACGGCGGTTCAGTTCATCAAAAAAGTGATTTTCTGGTTTGGCTTTCCACACAGTATCATCACAGATAATGGTACCAATTTGTCCAAGGGTGCCATGAAGGAGTTCTGCGAACGGGACCATATCCGGCTCAACGTTTCATAAGTGGCGCACCCACAGTCCAATGGTCAAGCAGAAAGAGCTAATCAAGAGATCTTGAGAGGCATCAAGCCCCGGCTCATGGTTCCTTTGCAGAGAACGCCAGGTTGTTGGGTAGAAGAATTACCATCTGTGTTATGGAGCATTAATACAACACCCAATAGATCAACAGGATACACACCGTTCTTCATGGTTTATGGAGCGGAGGCGGTTCTCCCTAGTGGTATCCGTCATGATTCACCTTGTGTGACGGCTTATGTTGAAGCGGACAACGAGATAGCATGGCAAGATGCTTTGGACCGGTTGGATGAAGAGCGTGACATAGCAACCGCCCGATCGGCGATTTACCAACAGGATCTTCGTCGTTATCACAGTCGCCGAGTCAGAACCAGAACCTTTCAGGAAGGAGATTTAGTGCTTCGGCTCATCCAAGATCAGACTGATATGCATAAGCTATCCCCACCTTGGGAGGGGCCTTTCGTGGTCAGCAAGAATCTGCACAACGGGTCATACTATCTAATCGATATTCGAGAGCATAAGGACTCACGTACATCAGAGGAGGAGACCAACAGGCCGTGGAACATAGCTCATCTTCGGCCTTACTATACCTGAGCCATTGGCTCTACTTATGCACATATTACGATGACGTATATATTATGATTAAATATAATAAACCGGAACCTCAGCTAAAGCGGGGTATCTGTTCTTTTACATCATGTGTGGTTACATGGAGTTGTTCTAAAGCGGCCTCTGGTTTACCCCTTGAGTTAGCTTTTTAAAAGCATCATGTTATATCACATGGGGGTTTGGTCGTGTCCGAACCAATACCATACCTCTTGATAGGCGACAGCCACCAGATCACTTGGGGACTTGGTCACGTCTGAACCAGTCATGCCTCTTGATCGGCCTAAGGCCAGAGAATCACTTGGGGGCTTGGTCGAACCTGAACCATTGCCATGCCACCTGATCAGCATAAATGCCACGGTTTCATTTGGGGACCTGGCTGACTAGAACCATAGTTACACCTATCGGGAGCTTGCTCGTGTTCGGCCATGGTAACGCCATCTGATCAGCTCAAATAAACCTTTTTTTTGCAAACGGTTTTGTCATTGCCTTTGCTTCACACTTTTCTTTGAAAGGTATTTCTTTCTTTTTATTGCATTTTTTAAACCGACAAAGTTTTCAACTGGTTCACACTGTCAATTGGCGGAACACGGTTCATTTCAATCCGGAGACTATTTGCCCGGTTTGATCTTTTTTTGTTAACATCCTCTTATGGAGTAACACGGTGTTTATTATAACTCGGCACGGTTTACATGGCAAACCGGCGTCATATATATATAGGAGCTGCTATCTCCTCCAACAGTGTGGGTTTATAAAACTCCGCTTCAAGATTGGCCAAGCCAACTTCACGCTCAACGATGGCAGGTATTATGTATCTCAAAAATTTGGTCATATACTTAAAAATTTCGGATGTTTTGATTTCATGTATGCAGCCATCATATTCCGCCTGATGGTACAACTGCGGTGGCACTTGGAGATTTTTTATTGCAGAAAGTACTTTGGAAAGTTCATCACCGAAAGGAAGAGCAAGTGGCAGCGATTATGCACGAAGGCATATCAACATCAAAAGTATCAGCTAGCCTATTACAAGGCAACACGGTGCCCACAATAAGATCGTTGTTTTTTGCAAAGGAGAAGCAGTTTTAAACCGGCTTCCGGTTCAAGCTTGGTCACCAGCCTGGCCTGATGGTTGTGGGTCATCCTGCGCCACTTCAGCTTCAGTTCCTCTACCCAGCGGCTGGAAATCAAGAGTTGTCCAGTCGATTCCCATTAATGCTTGAAAAACAACTTCATCATGGATCAGCAACGACGGGTCAATATCGGGAGCGTAAGTATGCTTACGGATTGGAGGGATAAGATTTTCCGCTTCATGAATTGGTGCAGCTATTCGCTTGTTTTGATTGTCATATTGGGCTTGATAATGAGACAAGTCTGCTTCTTCAGCCAATTGACAAGCTAGTGGATGCACCTCTCGGTTTATTGCTCGCAGATCCGCTTCACCAAATTCTGACCCGTCTTCCTTCAAGCTGGGATAGCCCTGAGCCGCTTCAATAGGATCAAAATCCGGCACCCAAGCTTTTGCCCGGATTAAGGCATTGATCGCACCGGTTCGAGCAGCAGATTTCTTCAGCTCTTCAACCCGGGCAGGAAGCACCGACAGTTTCATCAGAGTATCATGAATCAAGGTGGGCGCTGGCTTGTTGTGGGATGCAGTACAGATGATCCGCTGTGCACCAGTGTACAGTTGTTCGACCAACGTATAGGCGGCTTTCAATTTCTTACGCACATCTGACCCCAAGTGACCAATGTGTGTCCCTGAAATATCATAAAGGGTTAACAAACCAGCAGCTCTGTAAGACGGCAGAATCAGTTCAGAAGTCAAACCGGCTTACCAAAGATAGCAGTGGTCATGGCATGCACGTGTCGCTTTATGCTGGTCAGTTCATCCGCCACCGGTTTTAGTGCAGCCTCGGCATCTTCTGCTTGTTTGATTAAAGCGGATTTTTCAGTGGCCCAATCCGCCCACTTTTTCTTGAAGTTCTCCTTAAGCTGTTCCATGGCGCTTAAAGCACTGATTAATTCCTCTTTTGCTTTGGAGGTTTCAGCTTGTTGGGATTTCAGATTATCTTGGAGATCGGCGACTTGGCTTTCTTTCGTCTTCAGCTCAGCCTGCATGCAAACAGTTATATGATTCAGCAAAACGGTACAAGGATTGAAGTACCAACCACATAACAAGTTATGCACTTGGCACTTGGGGGCTAATGCATATTTGATCTTCATCTTTCAATTGCTTACAAAGTCCCAAGATCAATACGAGTATTCAACTTGGCACTTGGGGGCTAATGGCTATTTGCTCGTATATATTCTGATGCGGCGATCTCAATTACTCAAAGTCCCGGTTTAACTACGCTAAGTTGAACCGGCCCTTGGGGACTACATCAGCGAATTTCAAAGCATTAAGATTTATATTAGTATGTCCCGGTTTGAAAGAAGATTACAAACCAGCCCTCGAGGGCTAGGAGCGTCAACAAGAATTGAAATAGACAAGCAGGAAACAGCATATGGAAGTTACCTCATATTTATCTTTCATCATATTAACCAGACCGGCTTCATAGTCACGACTGGTATACAACTGGTTCAGGTAGCCGGAATGGATATCTTGGGTGTTCAGAGCAGCGTAAGTCGCCAGATCAGCATTCCACTTGCCTTTGCTAAAGGCAGCAAATTCTTCCTTGGTAGAATGTTTGGACAAAGCGACAGGATTGCTTGGCTCTGTATGGCCAGTGCCAGTAATGACAACCTCATCATCCTTGGTATCGCCGGTTTGCACTAGGGCTATTGGCTTGTCAGTAGGCTTTGTTGGACCGGTGGATTTCTCAATCTGGATGGAGCTTGTGGGCTGATTGACAGGATTTGAGGTATCAATAGGTCTCTCTTCAGCAATAAGATCATCGTCTTGCTGCGGTGGATCATTGGGTATATCCGCAGGAATAGCCGCTTCAAGATCTGGTGTTTTGCCCGGTTCAAGGACGGCATCCTCTTCGGCCGCTTTGTCCAGGCGAGCCTTCTTGCTTGGCCTAGGCTTGGCCCTGAAAGGAATAACAAAATCAAATACAGCATATGTTCCAAGGCGATGTGCTGCAAATATTATGATAAGTATAGCTTACCCAAGCACCGTTTTGAGCGGTGGCAGCTGAGTAGCCGATGACTCGCCAGAGGATGAGTGGGAAGTAACCTGGTAATCGGAGTCAGATGGATTAAGAGGTTGACGAAAGCAGCCCGCTTTAGGACAAGCACTAACAAGCAAATTAGAGACCTCTGAATGGCGTTTCCGAACTGGACTGTTTGGTAAACCGGCGGAGGTAACTACCTGGCTGCTGTGCCGGGTTATGCGACGAGCTTCATGCTGTTGGGTCTTCATAAGAAATTTGGGATCCAAACAAGCAAGAGGATGAGAAAATTTAACTTTCCGATTTACCTGACGGATTTTTAGTGAAGGCAAAGGTTCTGAATCGGAAGAGAGAATAATTACCTCTGCAGCATCAGCATGGCTGGCTTCGGCATCATCCTAACAAATATCATCATCAATAAGACGCATGAAAAATAAGCCAAGTGAGTCAAGTCCTACCTCAAGGTCCGGATTATCCACATCATCATCAGGGGCCGGATTAGAGGATGCAGTGGTTCTTTTCCTGTGGGCAGTCTTCTTCATAGCTTTAGTCTTTTGCCGGGTTGCCCTTTCCGGTTTGTCTGGTTTTTCTGGTTTCTCCTGCGGCAGTTTCTTGCTCCAAAATGGATCATTGCCCTGGTTTCACAGACACTGATATTAGACAATGACAAGATATATCAACAGCAGATTCAGCAAAAAGAAAAATCAAACTCTTACAGCTGGCGGTTCGTTGGTGGCACAGAAGGGAAGCAGGCCGGTTTTAGCACAGATGTGTTCTGGTTCATTCAACATCTTATTCACAGCCTCTGTGATTTCTTCATCGGTAAGCTGGATGTTGGAATGTCGCAGTGGATCATCAACACTGCCAGTATACTCGCACATCAAACCGGAGCGCTGACTAAGGGGTAGTATGCTCCATGATATCCAATAGCGGGCGAGATCAACCCCTATTAAACCGTTGGCCATAAAGGCTCTAAGCTTCGACAGTTGAGGAGCATATTTGCTTCTCTCTTGGGCAGTCAACCTTTGCGGAAAGGGGTGTGTATTGCTGAGCCGCTCCGGACAAAAGCCAGGCAAGGGATTTTCACCAGCAGGGGAGGTGTCTTTGCAATAGAACCATGTTTGATTCCACTCTTTGGGGTGGCTGTGCAGTTTGGCGTGAGGGTATGTGACCTCTTTCCTTTTCTGAATCACCACGCCACCCAACTCCGTATTGGAGCCGTCAGTAAACTCAGTACGGCGGTTCAGATGGAAACTGTCTCTGAACAATTCCACTGTGGGCTCCTCTTGAAAGAATGCTTCACAGAGCACTTGGAAGTGACACATGTTTGTAACAGAGTTGGGGCCAGTATCTTGTGGATGGAGTTGAAAATCGGCTAAAACATCCCGGTAAAATTTAGAACCAGGCGGCTTAAAGCCCCGGGCTAAGTGATCTATGAAAACGACGACCTCCCCTTCTTGAGGTGTGGGAGGGCATTCTTTGCCAGGAGCCCTCCAATGGATGGTATCTTTGCTGCCTAAGGCGCCGATCAGGACTATATCGTCCAGTTGAGCCTCTGTGACGCGAGAAGGAACCTAGTTGCACTCATATACTTGCTTGGCCATGATGAAATCTACAAGGTAGATGATCCCGGTTCAAAAATGCATTGATTAAGGTACATTGGTATGTGCAATGTTAAACCGGAGACAGATCTATCTAAACCAGAGTTTTATGAAGCAACAACATCTCGCGGTTCAACAAGGGGACTAATGGTATATACTGGTTTGGCAATTTTTTCTACAAGGTTAAACCGCCTGATCTAAGCATTAAAACAGCTGAGATTGCGGATGGATAAGTATGCAGAAATAGATTTCACAAGATTTCTCTACAGCGTTGGATCTGAAGCAAGTTCAGAAAATAAGAAAATATTCAAAAGCTCAAAGCAGAACAGTATTGAATCAATGGGCAGAAATATATGTGAGATCTATGGTCTTGGGCATGAAACTAAAGGCGAATACTAAAAGCTACCACTACACGGAGCAGGGGTTCACAGATGCATCCAGGAGCTAGTATATGAACAGGAACAGGTGATGAACACTACAAGAACACAAAACCCTAGAACAGATCTGTGTTGAGAAGAGCAGAAGGCTTACCAGAGTTGAGGAAGACGCGGAAGGTTGCCGCGGTGCTCTAGTGTGTTCAGGTTGATGCAGCGGCCAAGGTTGGTGCAGAAGTTGACGGCGGCGGCGGAGCTCCGAGGCTGGCGACGCGAGGAAGACGAAGAAGAAATGCATGAAGGGGAGAAAAGAAATGACCCTTCAGTCCTATTTATAAGGCAAAAGGACATGTGTCAGGCGCGACAATCAAGGGGCCACAAAACGGAGTTGTCGCCTCGATTTCCGCAGATCTATTAAACAAAGAAGCATAATGGATAGCTTCGTTATGACAGGTGATGTCACTCCAGTTTACAGCAATCAGAGAAGATGACATCATGGCGGTTTACCAATTTATGAGAAGATGTTGAAGATGAAGTTTTTGCTAAAGGATTGACATGAACCCGTTCAAATCAATCTGGGGCCTAATGTTGGGGATATTACTACTGGGCGTAAACCGGCCTATCTGGGGCGGGTTAACTTCGTCAGTAGTTAAGTATGTTAAAGCCTGAGAAGGCAGATGAGGGCTCAAGGCCCGTGGTCGGTTCAGGGCCTGTAGCCATAAACCGGCGTTGGTAGTTAACTTGTATTGTAAGTTAGGAACAAGTAGAGACCAAACCGGACACATCTATGAGCCGGTATTGGGACTCTGTGAACCAACGGGCGTCACCCGTGTATATAAGGGGACGACCCGGCGGCGGTTCAAGGAGGACAGACAACAACTCGAGACATAGGCTTTTACCTTCATCACAACTAGACGTAGGCTTTTACCTTCATCGAAGGGGCCAAACTAGTATAAACTCTCTTGCGTCCCTGTGTCCACTTTAACCCCTTCAAGCTAACCCGTCGCGATGGCTCCACGACTAAGTCCTTTCTCTAGGACATCTGCCGTGACAAAACCACGACACATAGTGTCACTAGTATGCCTCTACTTGACTAGCTCGTCAATCAAAGATGGTTAAGTTTCCTAACCATAGACATGAGTTGTCATTTGATTAATGGGATCACATCATTAGGACAATGATGTGATTGACTTGACACATTCCGTTAGCTTAGCATTTGATCGTTTAGTATGTTGCTATTGCTTTCTTCATGACTTATACATGTTTATGACTATGAGATTATGAAACTCCCGTTTACCGGAGGAACACTTTGTGTGCTACCAAATGTCACAACGTAACTGGGTGATTATAACGGTGCTCTACAGGTGTCTCCGAAGGTACTTGTTGAGTTGGCGTATTTCGAGATTAGGATTTGTCACTCCGATTGTCGGAGAGGTATCTCGAGGCCCACTCGGTAATGTACATCACTATAAGCCTTGCAAGCATTGTAACTAATGAGTTAGTTGCGGGATAATGTATTACAGAATGAGTAAAGAGACTTGCTGGTAAGGAGATTGAACTAGGTATTGAGATACCTATGCTCGAATCTCGGGAAAGTAACATACCGATGACAAAGGGAACAACGTATGTTGTTATGCGGTTCGATCGATAAAGATCTTCGTAGAATATGTAGGAGCCAATATGGGCATCTAGGTTCCGCTATTGGTTATTGACCAGAGAAGTGTCTCGGTCATGTCTACATAGTTCTCGAACCCGTAGGGTCCGCACGCTTAACGTTCGTTGACGATATAGTATTTATGAGTTATGTATGTTGGTAACCGAATGTTGTTCGGAGTTCTGAATAAGATCACGGACATGACGAGGAACTCCAGAATGGTCCGAAGATAAAGTTTGATATATGGGATAATAGTGTTTTGTCTCCGGAAGGGGTTCCTGATGTTTCCCGAAATGTTTGGGTACGAGAACACTTTATTTGGGCCAAAGGAAATCCCACAAGGTTTTTGGAAAGTGCAAAAGGAAGTTTTGCGGAGTCCAGGGGCCAGACGCCGGGAACCCTGGCGTCTGGCCCTGGAGTCCGAGAAGGACTCTTGCCTTTCGGGTGAAACCGACTTTGTGGAGGCTTTTACTCCAAGTTTTGACCCCAAGGCTCAACATAGAAATAGAGGGGTAGGGCTAGCACCCAAGAGACATCAAGAAACACCAAGCCATGTGCCGGCAACCCCGTCCCCTCTAGTTTATCCTACGTCATAGTTTTCGTAGTGCTTAGGCGAAGCCCTACGAAGATTGTTCTTCACCAACACTGTCACCACGCCGTCGTGCTGTCGGAACTCATCTACTACTTCGCCCCTCTTGCTGGATCAAGAAGGCAAGGACGTCATCAAGCTGAACGTGTGCTGAACGCGGAGGTGCCGTACGTTCGGTACTTGATCGAGACGGATCGTGAAGGTGTACAACTACATCAACCACGTCGATAAACTCTTCCGCTTACGGTCTACAAGGGTACATAGACAACACTCTCCCCTCTCGTTGCTATGCATCACCATGATCCTACGTGTGCATAGGAATTTTTTTGAAATTACTACGTTCCCCAACACGTACACACACATATGGGACCAACCACCTATCCATTTGTATTTCTTTATTTTGTTCAATCTTTCGTCCTCTTCCTATACAGCGGCTGGCCATCATAGCCTATGACGTTGGCCAGGCCATCCCTGTACTCCCTCACATTGTCTAGTGGCGGCAGCTCCACCGACCCACCCTGCACCCGAACAAGTCAACCCTCGTACTCCCCTCCTCTTGTGTCTTCCCCCGCTCCAGTTCATTTGGTTCGAGGTCTCGACATCGTCCTCCGCCTTGGTGCTCTTGCCACGGCGCCGCTGTCTGTCATTTCCAACATGGTCAGCAAAACAAGAGGAATCGGGAGACAATTGTTCCTCGAGAGGCTGACAGTCCCGGGCCCACCAGGTCCATGGCCTAGGTTTTGTTGTTTAACATGGGCAGCCCACGACAGGTTTCAACAATTTTTGGATCCAGCAGGTATCAAGCGGCCTCTGGGCCTCCCAACCTAGCTTGTCTATAACATCAGCAACCCAAGTTATGTTTGTTTTTTCAAGACGACACACAGCTCAGTTCTATTTTTCTATAAGAATGCAAAACTCAACCTATGTTTTCCCTTCTATAATAGTACACACACACACACACACACACACACACACACACACACACACACACACATATATATATATATATATATCTTATTTTATTACATATATATGTAATAGAAAAAACATAAGGTTTTAAACCAGTCGTTCGTCCAACCATTTTATAGACCTTCCCACTTCCTTTATTTTTCGTTTTCATTAATCCTATATCTGAATTTTCTCCCACTTTCTTTTTCAATGTAAACTGAGTTTTCTCCCAGTACCTTTCCCTAGAACCAACTCAACTGTCCCATGTCTAGCCTAAAAAATAATAATACCCCACGTCCTATTAACTCATCAAATTAAAATGATATTTTATTTCATAAACTGAAAGTTCTTACAAAATAATAATGATAATAATTGTTTATATATAACTTGGCAAGTTAACTCCTAGTGATTGAGTACATAAGCTTGCAAAGATTTTACTGACCAAAGTAGTAATAGACATGCAATCATGTGTTTATGTTTTTATAACATTTCTCCGTCCAACCCAACATGATATTTTCACCCAGCCCAGCAAGTCCATGGATTTCGAGAAAAATGCAAACGCGCTTTAAATTCTACCATATATATAAATGGGCTACATAGATGCTACATCATTGTTTCACCCAACCCACCAAATGGACTAAAAAACAAATGGACTAGCTAACATGTGGGCCTGTAGGTCAAAGCGTAAGCTAGGCGTTGGATTTACATCCAACGGCCGGCATTCTTCTTCAATCTCTCGTCTTCATCCCCCGGCGTTGCCGGGGCCGCCTGCTCCAGCCTTCGGCGTCCAGCGGCGTTGTTTTGCCCGCCTCGCTGCGAAACGCTACCCCGCCGATGGCCAGGACATCCCTCCACTCCGCACCTCATGTTATTCTCTGCCGAGTGTAGGCCCACCCTGCACCCGAACCAGTCAAGTTTCCCACTCCTCTCCATCCGCGACTCCATTGCTGCGTCGTCCCCATATCCAGGTCATTCTAGTCTGGGGCCTCACTGTCGTCCACTGCTTCACTGCGCTCGGCGCGGCGTGGTCAACAAACAAGAGTCATCAAGAGAGGACTGTACGTGGAGAGCCTGACGGCTGGGACCCACGAGGTCCATGGTCGCACGCAAGGAAAGTTCCTCCTTATTAAGATGTCCCCCCTGACAGCTGGGACCCACTGGCTGTATCTTCGCACGGAAGGAAGTGCCAACTTGTTATGCGAAAAAACTATTCCTCCTGATGACAGCTGGGACCCGGCAGATTTGGTGGCTGACTTGTGGGCCTACTAAGAAGAAGTGTACGCAGGGATTTGTTAACTTAATAAACAAATGATTCTAGCAGCTGGACCGTTGGATGTTAATCCAACAGCCGAGCTCCTTCTTCAACCTCTGTTATTGCTCCTGTCTCCCGTGGGCAGCACCGCGGCAGTGCTGCCACGCACTCGAACCAGTCATGTTTCCCACTCCTCTCCATCTACGGCTCCACCATCGCGTCTTCCCCATCTCTGGGCCGTTACAGTCTAGGGCCTCGCCTGTCCACCGATATTGGTGTGCTCAGCACGGTTTGGTCAATGTGGTCAACAAACGAGAGTCATCGGAAGATGACTGTACGTGAGAGGCTGACAGTGGGGACGCACCACACCCATGGACGCATGCATGCAACTGCATCCATTTTACCCTGAAAAATAATGTTTTCTCCCCCTGACTACTGGGACGCACCAGCTACATCTTTGCACGCAAGGAAGTGCGTCCTTATTATGAGCAAAAAAATATCCCCCATGACAGATGGGACCGAGCAGCTATATCTTCGCATGCAAGGAAGTGCGTCCTTATCCTCCCTGACCGCTGGGACCCACCTGGTCGAAGCGTACGTAATGTTGTCATTCTGATCACGAACGTGTACATACATACTGGTCGAACGGTCTGTCTGCAAGCTGCAGCGATGAACTGTGGCCGTGTAAGGAAGGGCACGTGTCGTCGTAGAGGCGCGCACATGTCGTAGTAGAGGCGCGCACGTAGCATGTACATGTACGTACAACGGCCAGGGTGCAAGAAAGTAAATACGACCACGTACGTACATACGAGCGGGGTCTCAAATGCCTACTCGCGCATAAGTACGGCTAGGGCTCATGTACAAGCCTGGGTCAGAACGGAGAAACTGTGTCCTCGTCGTGTTCATGGGGAGGCAACAAAATGCGTCGTGTTCATCAGGAGGCAATGGAATACATGGTGTTCACGGAGAGCCAACCAGCTTGGATGGAACAGCCGATGGAAACGAGGCCTGGCATACCGTAGAACAGAGGACACGGCCTTGTGTTCGACCGGCCACGGTCGAAACAGGATCCTGTTCATCGGGAGGGGTCTGGCGTACCGCAAAACGGAGGAAACAGAATTCTCTTGGACCTCCTACGGTCGAAATGGGGCCCTATTTGATCGGGAGGGGTGTGGAGTACCGTAAAACGGAGGAAAAGGACTTGTGTTGGAGCATTACGGTCGAAACAGGGTTCCTTTTCATCGGGAGGGGTGTGGCGTACCGCAAAACGGGACTCCACGGGATACTGTTCATCTCCACCGTCGACCTCCTCCAGCCTCCACCTGCGACTGTTCATCCATGGGCTCCTGTTCATCCAACCTCCACCGCTCCTCCATCGGCTACTATTCAACAAGCCCTCTCCACGGGGTCCTGTTCAACCACCCCTCCACAGGCTACTGTTCATCCAGCCCTCCACCGGCTACTATTCAACCAGCCCTCCACGAGGTCCTCTTCATCCCGCCCTCCACGGGGTCCTGTTCATCCACCCCCAACCATCTTGATCGGGATCCTGTTCATCCAGCGGCAACGGCCTATACTACCACGGGGTCTTATTCATCCAACCCCCCACC
>NC_041392.1:533474013-533502241 GCF_002162155.2 Triticum dicoccoides
CATCGATTCATCCAGAGGCAGTATCGACCGGCTTCAATTAGCAGCAGTAGGAAAGGAATCACTCGGGTTTAGTTAACAGCAAGGGATCGATCGCTCGGGTTCAGTAACGTAGCTAGTGTAATCACTGGGGTTCAGTTAGAGCCTAGTGCCTCGCTCAGTTTCAGTTAGAGTGCAACGCATCACACACAGGCGCGTACGTGTACGAGAGAAACGTGCATCGCTCGGCCCCCGACCACTCACCGTAACCGGGAACTCCCCGATATTTTCCTCGCCCTCACTTCTACCATGATTTTTTCCGTCACGGACGGCCCAAAGAATGTCATGCAGCTGCATCTCCGGCCCGCCTAGGACGAAAAGCCCATTTTCTGTCATGATTTTTTGTTATAGAAGTAGGAGCCCACCACATCTATCATGATACCGGGTTTTGTCACAATTATCGTCATAGAAGTTTCATAAGCATGACATAAAAAATCATTCGGCCCAAAATGTCACGGATGTGTCTTTTTTTTGTAGTGAGGCATCTGGCCCACATGCCAGTGACCTAGCTGCACTGCAGTTAAGTCACTGAAGCTCAGTCCCATGAATGTGGCATTGACGTTCTAGAGAGATGGTGACCACTTCAGGCGGGAAGCGCGCGCTAGCGATGGAACGGGTTTCGGTAGGCCAGAGCGGTCAGACGCTGCTGTGGTCGTAATATGTGACCTCATGGATGACGAGCCTTTGAAGTGCATGCGGCACGTATAGACAACCAGGCGTCCATGCAACCGCTCTTGTCGCCAGCTAGCCTTGGACGACCACCATTAGACACCACACAACCATGCATAACTTACGATTAATGGATGAATCGATCAAACACACATTCATGTGCAGTGGCACTATGATCGATCGCTCACGATACATATATAGGTACCATAGTACCCTCTCTAGCTAGGTTGTTTTATAGATTGTCGTTGTTATGGATGATATACATGAGCAAGGTGTCGAGTCACGTCGTTGCTCGTGTGCAGAGCCATGGCTAATGTCAAGCAGCTCGGCGCCCAAGCACGAGTATGATGTTGGTGTTAAGTCAGGTGAATACATGCTCGGTGTTTGCGGAGGCCTCTAGCAAATGTCTAAACTGTAACGTCAGGCACCGCAGGGGTGCGTAGGTGATGGGCTCGACGTCTGCGTTGCGCCATGAGTAGAACTTTGATTGAGAGGGAGACGAGCATGCATTAGCATGGTTTGACAACGTGTGCGTGAGTGTCTGCACCCGTACATGCTACTTGCGTCTATGGACGGTGTGCGCTAATGTGTGCATCACATATAATATAAAAAATCAGTTTGTGCATTTAACGCAAAGTATTTCATTTCCATTTGGCTGACGAGTGTGGTTGCAGCGACGAGTCTGTGGTTTGATCCCTCACATACAAATAATTTGGGTTTTTATTTCTTTCTCCACTGACAGGTAGGCCCGCATAGATAGATAGTAAATACAGAACATGAGCTAATGAGGCGCATGCGGACTGTTTGACTAGTCAACCAGACAAATAAGGAGCTATACGCTGAGTCAGTGACCGTATAATCACCATATCTCGTATACAATGATCAAAGTGAGCTATCAAGACAAGTTTAATGAACGCCAATGCATTTTACTCGGTAATAATTGACCAGGATTCAAGGGGAATCCAAATTTCCTTCGTCTTGTGTGCTTGAGCTCTTGACAACCCAATGCACTATATGGTTGTCTGGCCACTCCACCCCAGAGCTCTCACCAAGCGTCGTTCATGCCACCGCGATGTACACTAACTGGTAAGGAAGTGATGGCATCCCGCCACGCCGAGTTCCTCGCGGCCCACGACCGCACACAAAATGGTAGGGAAGCAATGGCGGACTTTGAAGCTGCCAAGGCCGAATGGGTGGCAGAGCAAGAGGCGGGCAAAGCCGCACAGAGGGAGTGGAAAAGGCAAAAAGCACCCAAGAAAAGAGAGGACCGCCGCCACAAGAAAGAAGAGGATGCATGCGCTGCTGCAGAGAGCTTGGCGGAGATCCAAGCATGGTGCGGTGTTGCCGACAAAGCCGGGAAGGAGAATGACAGCGTCTGTCCAACACGTGAGAAGTACTAGTACTAGTACTAGTTACCACTATAGTTTTTCGAGCAAATTACCAATACATTAGCCTAGACTCAATGGAAAAATTCATATCCCATGCATCAAATGGCATCTCTTTCTCTATAGGAATTGAGATGCATGTCATCTCACTTCCTGTGATTTTCATATTTACTCCTATAAAAGACTCAGTTGGTGATGATGGTGTGTCTGCCATTCGTCATTTCTAACCATCATATTTGCATCTAACGGTTGTGAGGTCAGTTGTGGCATTTTCGCAACAATACCCCACTTCTCTGCTCCAATTTGCAAAAAAACTTATCTTGAAACCAACCATATCCCTTCCTCACCTCATCAAAACAGCCTAAAAATATATTTTGAGTGAAACGTAATATATTTTTAGTGATATATATATACACCAAAAATCGAATATATTTTTTCAAGTTTGTGAACATGTATTATTCTACTTTGGATCCGTTGCAAACGCAAGGACGCATTGCTAGTTCCTATAAAATTCCTATCCTATGAACCAAAGGAGGCCTTGATAACCCACAATTATAGGGGATCGCAACATTTTTCGAGGGTAGAGTATTCAACCCAAATTTATAGATTTGACACAAGGGGAGCCAAAGAATATTTGAAGGTATTAGCAGCCAAGTTGTCAATTCAACCACACCTGGAAATTAATTATCTGCAGCAAAGTGACCAGTAGCAAAGTAATATGATAGTTTTCATAATAGTAGGAGTAGCAATGGTAACAGTAACAATGATAGCAGTAGTTTTGTAGGAAGTGCAACAGTAATCATAGCAGTAGTAACTTAGCAAGAACAATATAGGATAAATTCGTAGGCATTGGATCGGTGACTTGTTGGATGATATTCATCATGAGACAGTTATAACCTAGGGCGATACAACACTAGCTCCAGTTCATCAATATAATGTAGGCATGTATTCCGTAAGTAGTCATACATGCTTATGGAAAGAACTTGCATGACATCTTTTCTCCTACCCTCCCGTGGATACTGGGTCCTATTGGAAACTAAGGGATATTAAGGCCTCCTTTTAATAGAGAACCAGAACAAAGCATTAACACATAGTGAATACATGAACTCCTCAAACTACGGTCATCACCGGCAGTGGTCCCGACTATTGTCACTCAGGGGTTGCCGGATCATAACACGTAGTAGGTGACTATAACATGCAAGATCGGATCTAGAACATGGATATAATGGTGACACCATAAATGGTTTAGATCTAAAATCATGGCACCCGGGCCCAAAGTGACAAGCATTAATCATGGCAAAGTCATAGTAACATCAATCTTAGAACATAATGGATACTAGGGATCAAGCCCTAACAAAACTAACTTGATTGCATGATGAATCTCATCCAACTCCTCACCGACTAGTGAGCCTACGAAGGAATTACTCACTCCCGGTGGGGAGCATCATGGAATTGGCGATGGAGAAGGGTTGGTGATGATGAAGAATGAAGATCCCCCTCTCCAGAGCCCCAAACGGACACTAGATCTAGCGTCTCGATGAAGAACAGGAGGTGACGGCGGCTTCATCTCGTGGATCATGATAATTCTTTCTCCCTGATTTTTTCTGGAAAAATAGGATTTCATAGTGTCGGTTTCAGTGTCTGCGGGGCCACCAGGTGGGGACAACCCACCTGGGGGCACCCAGAGAGGGGGGCGTGCCCTGGTGGGTTGTTCCCACCTAGGTGCCCCTCTCCGGTGGATCTTGGCTCCAAAAATTCTTATTTATTGCATAAAAATTCCTTGCAAAGTTTCGTTCCATTCCGAGAACTTTTATTTCTATACAAAAACAACACCATAGTAGTTCTGCTGAAACAACGCCAGTCCGGGGTTAGTTTCATTCAAATCATGCAAATTGGAGTCCAAAACAAGAGGAAAAGTGTTAGGAAAAGTAGATACATTGGAGACGTATCAACTCCCCCAAGCTTAAACCTTTGCTTGTCCTGAAGCAATTCAGTTGATAAACTGAAAGTGAAAAAGAAAAACTTTTACGAACTCTTTTGCTCTTGTTTGCATAAATAGTCTTAAACAACACCCATGTTTTCAGCCAACATTATAACTAACCATGTCGACAATAACTCTTAAAGCTTATATTAACTCATATCAATGACATAATCAGCTAGCGAGCAATAATAAGGTATGTCAAACGGCAACACATTGTCAAAACAACCATGATATAATATGACAATAGTGGTATCTCGCTAGCCCTTTCTGAGACCACAAAACATAAATGCAGAGCACCTTCAAAGTTCAAGCAGCGACTAAACATTGTAATTCATGGTAGAAAAGATCCAGTCATGATGCACTCAACATTAGCTACACACAATGCATAAGTCATGACAGTTGTGCTCTCAGGTTCTGGCGCTTGTTTTAGAAGGTGATGACACAACATAGAAGTAAATAGATAGTCCCTTCCCAGAGGGAAGCAGTGATTTGTAGAGGTGCCAGAGCTCAAGTTTATAAAACAGAGGTAAATGATATTTTGAGACATGTACCCTTCTCATTTACTTCACGACTATCCGTTATCAATATCTTCCATGCTAAGCACGCTAGTGGTGGTTGCCAAGCGATAAAAGTAAGGTTTTGACTCCATTGGGAGTTTTTGTTTGATTATTTGTAAGCTTTTTCTGTTTGCAGTTTGGGACTGGGCATCCCTATTACCGCCCTTTTCTCGTGCGATGACGAGTGAATAAACACTCGACCTGAGAATAACCCGCTTAGCATGAAAGATACCGACCACCTCCTGTTGATCCATGAACAATCCAGGCACACAAAAATGATATATATATTTAGAAGTTTTTAGAGGTGGTACATGCAAATTTACTTAGGATGGCAGGGTAATACCGCATATAGGCAGGTATGGTGGACTTATCAGGAATAACTTTTGGGTTCAAGGTTTTTGATGTACAAGCAGAATTCCCACTTAGTACAGGCAAAGGCTAGCAAATAGATTGAGAAGTGGCCAGCTAGAGAGCAACAACGGTCATAAATATGCATTATGCATAGGTAACATTGGACAATAGCATGAGTAGGATATGAACACCATGAACATCAATATCATAGAGGCTATGTTGGTTTTCATTCAACTACATGCATGAACATGTGCCAAGTCAAGCCACTCGAACATTCAGAGGAGGATACCATATCATCATACTACACCACAATCATTTTCACGCAATGTAAATATCCAAGATATATCATTATCCACTCCCAGCTACTTATGCATGGCATGAGAAACTATAATCTCTAATTGTCATTGCAAACATGTTTAATCATAATGGGCTGAATCATGGGTACTAGGTTAAACATATTTACACAAACAGAACAAGTCGAGTTCATACCGGTTTCTCTCTGCCACGGCCAGTTCATCGAATATCGTCAGTATTGCCTTTCACTTGCACGACCGAACAATGTGAAAATAATTATAGTGCAAGAGTGTGATACCTCTCCAACGTATCTATAATTTTTTATTGTTCCATGCTATATTATATTCTGTTTTGGACATTATTGGGCTTTATTATACACTTTTATATTATTTTTGGGACTAACCTATTAACCAAAGGCCCAACCCAGAATTGTTGTTTTTTGCCTATTTCAGAGTTTCAAAGAAAAAGAATATCAAACGGAGTCCAAACGGAATGAAACCTTCGGGAACGTGATTTTTGGAACGAACGTGATCCAGAGGACTTGGACTCTATGTCAAGAAAGCAAACGGGAAGGCACGAGGTAGGGGCGCGCCTACCCCCCAAGCGCGCCCTCCACCCTCATGGGGCCCATGTTGCTCCACCGACATACTTCTTCCTCCTATATATACCTACGTACCCCCAAACTACCAGATACGGAGCCAAAAACCTAATTCCACCGCCGCAACCTTCTGTACCCATGAGATCCCATCTTGGGGCCTTTTCCGGAGCTCTGTCGGAGGGGGCATCGATCACGGAGGGCTTCTACATCAACACCATAGCCTCTCCGATGATTTGTGAGTAGTTTACCTCAGACCTTCGGGTCCATAGTTATTATCTAGAGGGCTTCTTCTCTCTTTTTGGATCTCAATACAATGTTCTCCCCCTCTCTCGTGGAGATCTATTCGATGTAATCTTCTTTTGCGGTGTGTTTGTTGGGACAGATGAATTGTGGGTTTATGATCAAGTTTATCTATGAACAATATTTGGATCTTCTTTGAATTCTTTTATGTATGATTGGTTATCTTTGCAAGTCTCTTCAAATTATCAGTTTGGTTTGGCCTACTAGATTGATCTTACTTGCAACAGGAGAAGTGCTTAGCTTTGGGTTCAATCTTGCGGTGTCCATTCCCAGTGACAGTAGGGGCAGCAAGACACGTATTGTATTGTTGCCATCGAGGATAAGAAGATGGGGTTTATATCATATTGCATGAGTTTATCCCTCTACATCATGTCATCTTACTTAAAGCATTACTCTGTTCTTTTGAACTTAATACTCTAGATGCATGCTGGATAGCGGTCGATGTGTGGAGTAATAGTAGTAGATGCAGGCAGGAGTCGGTCTACTTGTCTCGGACCTGATGCCTATATACATGATCATACCTAGATATTCTCATAACTATGCTCAATTCTGTCGATTGTTCAATAGTAATTTGTTTACCCACCATAATACTTATGCTCTCGAGAGAAGCCACTAGTGGAACCTATGGCCCCCGGGTCTATTTTCTATCATATTAATCTTCCATCAAGAAGCTATTTCTTGCACCCTTTTTCATTTTGCTTTATTTACTTTGCATCTTTATCATAAAAATACCAAAAATATTATCTTATCATATCTACCAGATCTCACTTTTGTAAGTGACCGTGAAGGGATTGACAACCCCTTTATTGCGTTGGTTGCGAGGATTTTATTTGTTTGTGTAGGTGCGAGGGACTCGTGCATGGCCTCCTTCTGGATTGATACCTTGGTTCTTAAAAACTGAGGGAATTACTTACGCTACTTTGCTGCATCACCCTTTCCTCTTCAAGGGAAAACCAACGCAGTGCTCAAGAGGTAGCAAGAAGGATTTTTGGCGCCGTTGCCGGGGAGTCTACGCAAAAGTCATACCAAGTACCCATCACAAACCCTTATCTCCCGCATTACATTATTTGCCATTTGCCTCTCGTTTTCCTCTCCCCCACTTCACCCTTGCCGTTTTATTTGCCCTCTCTCTCTCTCTCTCTGTCCTCCTTCTCTTTCCCTATTTGCTTCTTTTTGCCCGTTTCTTGTTTGCTTGTGTGTTGGATTTCTTGCCTGTCATGATGGCTCAAGATAATACCAAATTGTGTGACTTTACCAATACCAACAACAATGATTTTATTAGCACTCCGATTGCTCCTCTTACCGATGCTGAATCTTGTGAAATTAATGTTGCTTTGCTGAATCTTGTCATGAAAGATCTATTTTCCGGCCTTCCTAGTGAAGATGCCGCTACCCATCTAAACAACTTTGTTTATTTGTGTGATATGCAAAAGAAGAAAGATGTGGATAATGATATTGTTAAATTGAAGCTATTCCCGTTTTCGCTTAGAGATCGTGCTAAAGCTT
Organism: Triticum dicoccoides; assembly: GCF_002162155.2. Classification (NCBI taxonomy): domain Eukaryota; kingdom Viridiplantae; phylum Streptophyta; class Magnoliopsida; order Poales; family Poaceae; genus Triticum; species Triticum dicoccoides. Next base: position 533,481,691 of record NC_041392.1, read on the forward strand.
GGTTTTTCGTCTTTGCCTAAAAATAGTATGGATTCATGGAATGAGTGCAAAGATGCTTTTATCTCTATGTATTTTCCTCCCGCTAAGATCATCTCTCTTAGAAACGATATTATGAATTTTAAGCAACTTGATCATGAACATGTTGCGCAATCTTGGGAGAGATGAAATTAATGATACGTAATTGCCCTACACATGGTTTGAATCTTTGGATGATTATACAAAACTTTTATGCCGGATTGAATTTTGCTTCCAGAAATCTTTTAGATTCGGCCGCGGGAGGCACTTTTATGGAAATAACTTTAGGAGAAGCTACCAAACTCCTAGATAATATTATGGTTAATTATTCTTAATGTTACACCGAAAGATCTACTAATAAAAAAAGTGCATGCAATTGAAGAGATTAATGTTTTGAGTGGAAAGATGGATGAACTTATGAAATTTTTTGCTAATAAGAGTGCTCCTACTGGTTCTAATGATATGAATTTGTCTACCTTGATTGAGAATAATAGTGAACCTATGGATGTGAATTTTGTTGGTAGGAACAATTTTGGTAATAACACGTATAGAGGTAATTTTAATTCTAGGCCGTTCCCTAGTAATTCCTCTAATAATTATGGTAATTCCTACAACAATCACTATGGAAATTATAATAAGATTCCCTCTAATTTTGAATCTAATATTAAACAGTTTATTACCTCGCAAAAGAGTTTCAATGCTTTGGTTGAAGAAAATTTGCTTAAGATTGATGAGTTGGCTAGGAACATTGATAGAATTTCTCTTGATGTTGATTCTTTGATACTTAGATCTATTCCACCTAAGCATGATATCAATGAGTCTCTCAAAGCCATGAGAATTTCCATTGATGAGTGCAAAGAAAGAACCGCTAGGATGCGTGCTAAGAAAGATTGCTTTATAAAAGCGCGTTCTTCTAGTTTCCATGAAAATAAATATGAAGATCTAAAAGTTATTGATGTGTCCCCTATTAAATCTTTGTTTTGCAATATGAATCTTGATAATGATGGGACTGAATATGATCCACCTTTACATAGAAGGCGTTCCAAAAATTCGGAGTCTTTAGATCTTGACGCTAAAATTGTTAAAAGTGGGATTGAGGAGGTCAAAACTTTAAATATCAATGAACCCGCTATTTTGGATTTCAAGGAATTTAATTATGATAATTGCTCTTTGATAGATTGTATTTCCTTGTTGCAATCCATGCTAAATTCCCCTCATGCTTATAGTCAAAATAAAGCTTATACTAATCATATCGTTGATGCTTTGATGCAATCTTATGAAGAAAAACTTGAGTTGGAAGTTTCTATCCCTAGAAAACTTTATGATGAGTGGGAACCTACTACTAAAATTAAAATTAAAGATCATGAATGCTATGCTTTGTGTGATTTGGGTTCTAGTGTTTCCACGATTCCAAAGACTTTGTGTGATTTGCTAGGTTTCCGTGATTTTGATGATTGCTCTTTAAACTTGCACCTTGCGGATTCCACCATTAAGAAACCTATGGGAAGAATTAATGATGTTCTTATTGTTGCAAATAGGAATTATGTGCCCATAGATTTATTGTTCTTGACATAGATTGCAATCCTTCATGTCCTATATTCTTGGTAGACCTTTCCTTAGAACGATTGGTGCAATTATTGATATGAAGGAAGGGAATATTAGATTCCAATTTCCATTAAGGAAAGGCATGGAACACTTCCCTAGAAAGAAAATTAAATTACCATACGAATCTATTATGACATCCACTTATGGATTGCCTATCAAAGATGGCAATACCTAGATTTATCTTTGCTTTTATGCCTAGCTAGGGGTGTTAAACGATAGCTCTTGTTGGGAGGCAACCCAATTTTATTTTTATTCCTTGCTTTTTCTCATGTTTAGTAATAAATAATTTATCTAGACTCTTTTTTGGTTCTGTTTTTTGTGTTTAATTAGTGTTTGTGCCAAGTAGAACCGTTGGGAAGACTTGGGGAAGGTCTTTTTAATCTTGCTGTAAAAAAACAGAAACTTTAGCTCTTACGAGAACTGCTGCCATTTTTATTTCGAAGGTGCTATTTAGTTAATTATTTTTTCAGGTGATTAATAGATATATTCCTCACGTCCAGAAATTTATTTTCTAATTTTTGGGGTTCCAGAACTTGCGTTAGCTACAGATTACTACAGACTGTTCTGTTTTTGACAGATTCTGTTTTTCGTGTGTTGTTTGCTTATTTTGATGAATCTATGGCTAGTAAAATAGTTTATAAACCATAGGGAATTTGGAATAGAGTAGGTTTAACACCAATATAAATAAATAATGAGTTAATTACAGTACCTTTAAGTGGTGTTTTGTTTTCTTTCGCTAACGAAGCTCACGAGATTTTCTATTTTGAGTTTTGTGTTGTGAAGTTTTCAAGTTTTGGGTAAAAGATTTGATGGATTATGGAACAAAGAGTGACAAGAGCCTAAGCTTGGGGATACCCATGGCACCCCAAGATAATATAAGGACACCTAAAGTAAAAAAGCTTGGGGATGCCCCGGAAGGCATCCCCTCTTTTGTCTACTTCCATCGGTAACTTTACTTGGAGCTATATTTTTATTCACCAGATGATATGTGTTTTGCTTGGAGCGTATTGTATTATTTGAGTCCTTATTTGTTAGTTTGCCACAATCATATTTTCTGTACACACCTTTTGATATAAACACACATGATTTAAAGACTATTAGAATACTCTATGTGCTTCACTTATATCTTTTGAGCTATATAGTTTCTGCTCTAGTGCTTCACTTATATCTTTTAGAGCACGGTGGTGAATTTGTTTTATGGAAACTATTATTCTCTCATGCTTCACTTATATTATTTTGAGAGTCTTAAATAGCATGGTAATTTGCTTAAATTGGGAAATTAATCCTAATATTCTAGGCATTCAAGATTAGTAAAAAAAATTCTTATGAGTGTGTTGATACTTGATAATTGTTTTGAGATATGGAGATGGTGATATTAGAGTCATGCTAGTTGAGTAGTTGTGAATTTGAGAAATACTTGTGTTGAAGTTTGTGATTCCCGTAGCATGCACGTATGGTGAACTGTTATGTGATGAAGTCAGAGCATGATTTATTTATTGATTGTCTTCGTTATGAGTGGCGGTCGGGGACGAGCGATGGTCTTTTCCTACCAATCTATCCCCTAGGAGCATGCACGTAATACTTTGTTTCGATAACTAATAGATTTTTGCAATAAGTATGTGAGTTCTTTATGACTAATGTTGAGTCCATGGATTATACGCACTCTCACCCTTCCACCATTGCTAGCCTCTCTAATACCGCGCACTTTTCGCCGGTATCATACACCCACCATATACCTTCCTCAAAACAGCCACCATACCTACCTATCATGGAATTTCAATAGCCATTCCGAGATATATTGCCATGCAACTTTCCACCATTCCGTTTACTATGACACGCTCCATCATTGTCATATTGCTTTGCATGATCATGTAGTTGACATTGTATTTGTGGCAAAGCCATCGTTCATAATTCTTTCATACATGTCGCTCTTGATTCATTGCATATCCCGGTACACCGCCGGAGGCATTCACATAGAGTCATATTTTGTTCTAAGTATTGAGTTGTAATTGTTGAGTTGTAAGTAAATAAAAGTGTGATGATCATCATTTTTAGAGCATTGTCCCAAGTGAGGAAAGGATGATGGAGACTATGATTCCCCCACAAGTAGGGATGAGACTCCGGACTAAATAATAATAATAATAATAAAAGAGGCCATAAAAAGAGAAAAGGCCCAAATAAAAAATGAGAGAAAAGAGAGAAGGGACAATGCTACTATCCTTTTACCACATTTGTGCTTCAAAGTAGCACCATGATCTTCATGATAGAGAGTCTCATATGATATCACTTTCATATAGTAGTGGGAATTTTTCATTATAGAACTTGGCTTGTATATTCCAATGATGGGCTTCCTCAAAATGCCCTAGGTCTTCATGAGCAAGCGAGTTGGATGCACACCCACTTAGTTCCTTTTGTTAAGCTTTCATATACTCATAGCTCTAGTGCATCCGTTGCATGGCAATCCCTACTCACTCACATTCATATCTATTAATGGGCATCTCCATAGCCCATTGATACGCCTAGTTGATGTGAGACTATCTTCTCCCTTTTTTGTCTTCTCCACAACCACCATTCTATTCCACATATAGTGCTATGTCCATGGCTCGCGCTCATGTATTGCGTGAATATTGAAAAAGTTTGAGCACACCAAAAGTATGAAACAATTGCTTGGCTTGTCATCGGGGTTGTGCATGATTTCAATACTTTGTGTGGTGAAGATAGAGCATAGCCAGACTATATGATTTTGTAGGGATAACTTTCTTTGGCCATGTTATTTTGAGAAGACATAATTGCTTAGTTAGTATGCTTGAAGTATTATTATTTCTATGTCAATATTAAACTTTTGTCTTGAATCTTTCGGATCTGAATATTCATACCACAATTAAGAGAACTACATTGAAATTATGCCAAGTAGCATTCCACATCAAAAATTCTTTTTTTACCATTTACCTACTCGAGGACGAGCAGGAATTAAACTTGGGGATGCTTGATATGTCTCCAACGTATCTATAATTTTTGACTGTTCCATGCTATATTATATTCTGTTTTGGACATTATTGGGCTTTATTATACACTTTTATATTATTTTTGGGACTAACCTATTAACCGGAGGCCCAACCCAGAATTGCTGTTTTTTTGCCTATTTCAGAGTTTCACAGAAAAAGAATATCAAACGGAGTCCAAACGGAATGAAACCTTCGGGAACGTGATTTTTGCAATGAATGTGATCCAGAGGACTTGGACCCTACGTCAAGAAAGAAACCAGGAAGGCACGAGGTAGGGGGGCGCACTTACCTCCCCCCCCCCCCAGGCACGCCCTCCACCCTTGTGGGGCCCATGTTGCTCCACTGACGTACTTCTTCCTCCTATATATACCTACGTACCCCCGAACTACCAGATATTGAGCCAAAAACCTAATTCCACCGCCGCAACCTTCTGTACCCGTGAGATCCCATCTTGGGGCCTTTTCTGGAGCTCCGTCGGAGGGGGCATCGATCGCGAAGGGCTTCTACATCAACACCATAGCCTCTCCGATGATGTGTGAGTAGTTTACCTCAGACCTTTGGGTCCATAGTTATTAGCTAGATGGCTTCTTCTCTCTTTTTTGGTCTCAATACAATGTTCTCCCCCTCTCTTGTGGAGATCTATTCGATGTAATCTTCTTTTGCGGTGTGCTTGTTGAGGCCGATGAATTGTGGGTTTATGATCAAGTTTATCTATGAACAATATTTGAATCTTCTCTGAATTCTTTTATGTATGATTGGTTATCTTTGCAAGTCTCTTCAAATTATTAGTTTGGTTTGGCCTACTAGATTGATCTTTGTTGCAACAGGAGAAGTGCTTAGCTTTGGGTTCAATCTTGCGGTGTCCTTTCCCAGTAATAGTAGGAGCAGCAAGGCACGTATTGTATTGTTGCCATCGAGGATAACAAGATGGGGTTTATATCATATTGCATGAGTTTATCCCTCTACATCATGTCATCTTACTTAAAGCGTTACTCTGTTCTTTTGAACTTAATACTCTAGATGCATGCTGGATAGCGGTCGATGTGTGGAGTGATAGTAGTAGATGCAGGCAGGAGTCGGTCTACTTGTCTCGGACGTGATGCCTATATACATGATCATACCTAGATATTCTCATAACTATGCTCAATTCTGCCAATTGCTCAACAGTAATTTGTTTACCCACCGTAAAACGTATGCTCTCGAGAGAAGCCACTAGTGAAACCTATGGCCCCCGGGTCTATTTTCTATCATATTAATCTTCCGTCAACAAGCTATTTCTTGCACCGTTTTTTATTTCGCTTTATTTACTTTGCATCTTTATCATAAAAATACCAAAAATATTATCTTATCATATCTATCAGATCTCACTTTCGTAAGTGATCGTGAAGGGATTGACAACTCCTTTATTGCGTTGGTTGCAAGGATTTTATTTTTTTGTGTAGGTGTGATGGACTCGTGCGTGGCCTCCTACTGGATTGATACCTTGGTTCTCAAAACTGAGGGAAATACTTACACTACTTTGCTGCATCACCCTTTCCTCTTCAAGGGAAAACCAACGCAGTGCTCAAGAGGTAGAAGAGTGCCATGGACTAAGCTGGAATCTGCAAACATTTTATTCAACGGGAGAAGACAAGGTAAAATGGGCTCTTTATTAGTTCAACAGTTATTCATATGAGAGCCACTCAACATTTTCATCGTGGTCTTCTCCTTGGTACAACTCAAATAAAAATAAAAGAAATTCAGAGAAACAAACTGAAATATTTTTGGAGTTTTTGGTTTTCTTGAACAAGCAAGAATAAAAAGGGAAAAGGAAAAATGAGAAAAACTATTTACATGGGAAAGCTCCCACCAAGCAAAATAAGAATAAGGAAATCATTTTGGGTTTTCTTTTTAATATTACAACTAAGCATGCATAGAAAGTAAACTAACTACAATTATTATTTTTTTGGTTTTTCTGAAGTTTTTCAAACACACAAGAAGAAATCAAGAAGAATAAAATTTAAGCATGGATACTACAATGAAAAAGTGTGAACACCAACAAATGAAAATAAGTGCACATGAATGTAATGTCGGTGAGAACACGTACTCCCCCAAGCATAGGCTTTTGGCCTAGCTTGGTAATCAATCAGAAGCATGGATATTAGTTGGGTTACTGAGGAGCGGGCATCCACTGGTCCCACAGCTGCGGCTCCTCCTCTGCCTCTACAGAAGCCTAAGAGTTCCGGTAGGCGATGATGTCCGTAGACATAATCCTATATCCAACCCTGGCAACAGAATCAAACAAAGGAGGAGCAGGCAAAGGGATAATATCACGAGTTTCAATGCTAAAAACCAGGCTATAAGGGATAGGAATGTCAGGAGAATCTTTATCAGTGAAATGGTGGTGATCCATGGCTGTGCGGTCTAGGTAAACTTTGGTTAGAAGGTAATCCTGATGGCGTATCTCAACATTAAAGTGAGCGCCAAACGAGTAGCAAAAACCCCACCATGTATTTTACCCTTGGATTTATTAATGTGGAGGCAACGAACCACAATAGCTCCCAAGATATAAGTGTTGTCACCCTCCAGTGCACGACGTACAATAGCAAGGTCTGATGAACTGAGTGCACCCACCTTCTCTCTAGCAAGCAAGCATTTTGCAATGAAAAGAGCAAAGTAATGAACATCAGGAAAATGCAAGCCAGCAGCAGTGATAGCTAAGACCCCTCTCTCATCTCCCACTGTCAAGGTGCGATAAAAGGCCTCAAACTCAGCCGGCCTAGGCTCGGTTAAGCTCCCATCAGAAGGGATCATGCATATTTTACAAAATTCAGTAAGTGGTATCTGATGGTTTTCGGCATATAAATCAAAACTCACTTAAGGAGGATTTTTCCTAGGAAAGAAAGTAAAAATTTGAACAAAGATGTTTGTGAGGATTTGATGATGTTCACACTCATCTGCGATGAAGTCGGTGAGGCCGGCATTAGCAGCATATTGTGTGAACTCCTGAAGGATTACAATCTCTTCCATGAACTAGGTATGCGGCCATTCGCACGGTCGTACCTCCGCCAACCTCCGAGGGTGGAGATCACTGTCAGATGACTCCCCAATAACACCCTTGGAGTTCTTCTTGGAAGAAAACTTCCTAAAGATATTCATCTTTTTCCTATAAACAAAAATTCTAAAAAATTTAGTCCACAACTTTTTCTCAACAAAACTTCACAAAATTGATACCAACTACTCATATGGATACATAGAGGCCATAGCAAGCATTCAAAATACTTAGACCACTAAGAATTCAACATGCAAGCTCATCTACAGCAGCACCAAGAGTGGCTAATTATTCAAAATGTAAACCACTAAAACAAAAACTAATTGGACAAGCGGTGGAGTCACATACCAAGCAACAATCCCTGAAACAGTTTCGGAAACGGAGCTTCGAGCAAAAAGATTGAAACCCGCGGGTTTGAGAGCAAGAACACGCGAGAGAGAGCAATGGGGATTTTTACTGCAGGTAAGTGATGATGTGCTATGAAGAGATAAGTGAGGGGGGCCACGTGGGGACCACAACCCACCAGGGCGCGCCTGGGGGTCCTAGAGCGCCCAGGTGGGTTGTGCCCACCTGGTGCACCTCCCTCAGAAATTATTTGCACCAAAAATTCAGAAATATTCAGAAAAAATCGTATTAAATTTTCAGGGCATTCTGAGAACTTCTATTTTTGGGTCATTTTTTATTGCACGGGAAAATCAGAAATAGACAAAGCATGGCCTTTTGTTTTATCTGACTAATAAAAACATAAAACAAAAGGTAGGGACATAAGGTAGTGCTTACTAAATTCATCAACTTCATACCGCTAAAAATGATCCATTAATAAGTTTGATCAAGTCTTATTAGTAACCACTTTCGATTAGCATGAAACTGAAGAACTTTCATAAATCACTAAGTTACCTCAATGGGGATATGAATGTCCTCAACTCTAAGCATTTCATATTTCTTTTTGATAGTAGGTAGAGGTATTTGAAAACTTGCAATACTGATTGTCGGAGATTTTTCAATAACATTAATACCATTAACTTGGAATTGTTTCTTCGAAAAGTGCACCGTATGCTCATTGCCACTGATATGAAAAGTGACCTTGCTTTTATTGCAATCAATAACAGCCCCTGCAGTATTCAAGAAGGGTATACCAAGGATAATCGACATGTTGTCATCCTCGGGCATCTCAAGTATAACAAAGTCAGTCAAAATAGTAACATTAGCAACAACAACGGGCACATCCTCTGATAGGTATGTCAGTTGATATGTCAGCCATTTGCAAAGATATTTCAGTAGGTGTAAGTTTATTCAAATCAAGTCTTTTATATAAAGAGAAAGGCATAACACTAACACCGGCTCCTAAATCACACAAAGCAGTTTTCACATAATTCTTTTTGATGGAGCAAGGTATAGTTGGTATTCCCGGATCTCCAAGTTTTTTAGGTACTCCATCCTTAAAAGTATAATTAGCAAGCATAGTGGAGATTTCAGCTTCCAGTATTTTTCTTTTATTAGTGATGATGCCTTTCATATACTTCGCATAAGGAGGCATTTTCAAGATATCAGTCAAGCGAGTATGCAAAACGACTGGCCTCAGCATTTCAGCAAAGCGTTCAAATTCTTCATCATCTTTCTTTTTAGTTGACTTAGGTGGAAAAGGCATAGGTTTTTGAACCCACGATTCTCTTTCTTTATCGTGTTTTCTAGCAATTAAGTCTATTTTATCATACATTTTATTCTTAGGTTGTGGGTTATCAAGATCAACAGGTGATTCTATCTCAACATCATTGTCTGGTTCTTTATTATTTGTTTGAGAGTCTTCATGAACATCAGCATTATATTTTTCATTATCACTAGAGGAATGTTCATTACCAGACTGCGTTTCAGCATCAGAGATAGAAGTTTCATTGTCATTATCAGGAGGTTTTTCTATTTTAGGTTCACTAGAGGCATGCAAAGTATTATCATTGTTCTTTTCCTTTTTCTTTGTAGAAGGACTACGTGTATCAATATTAACTATTTGTGAATCTTGTTCAATTCTTTTTGGGTGTCCCTCAGGATAAAGTGGTTCCTGAGTCATTTTACCTCCGCTAGTTGCAACTCTAACATCAAAGTCATGTATATTATTATTCTATTCATCAAGCAACTCTCTTTGTGATTTAGCAACTTGTTCTAATTGAGTTTGAACCATAGAAGCATGATTTACAACACCTCTAACATCATTTGATATTCTAAATAACAAGTCACTCAAGCGAGCAATCAAATCAGAATTGTATTTCAATTGTTTCATAACATTTGCATTGAAGTGATCTTGTTTTCTAATATAGTTTTCAAACTCATAGAGGAATTGGCTAGGATGCATATTGTGAGGATTGTCATTATCATTGAACTTCATAAGATAATTTACCTTTACCACCTTAGGCATTGGTGGTGTATTAAGCCCATGTATTTCTTCAATAGGAGGTAAATTTAACATCCTCAGCTTTAATACCTTTTTCCTTCATAGATTTCTTTGCCTCTTGCATATCTTTAGGACCGAGATATAATATACCCCTCTTCTTCAGAGTGGGTTTAACCGGTTGTTCAGGAAGAGTCCAATCATCATAATTTTCAATATGTTATTCAATAATTCTTCAACTTGACCAACAGTTTGTTCCCTGAAAACACAACCAGCACAACTATCTAGGAATTCCCTAGAAGCAACGGTTAGTCCATTATAGAAGATATCAAGTACTTCATTTTTCTTAAGAGGATGATCAGGCAAAGCATTAAGTAACTGGCAAAGCCTCCCCCAAACTTGTGGGAGACTCTCTTCTTTAATTTGCACAAAGTTAAATATTTCCTGTAAAGCAACTTGTTTCTTATGAGCAGGGAAATATTTTTCAGAGAAGTAATAAATCATATCCTGGGGACTACGCACACAACCAGGAGCAAGAGTATTGTACCAAGATTTAGCATCACCCTTTAATGAGAACGAAAATAATTTGAGAATAAAGTAATAGCGAGTTTTCTCATCATGAGTGAAAAGGGTGGCTATGTCATTCAACTTAGTAAGATGTGCCACAACAGTTTTGGTTTCATAACCATGGAAAGGATCAGATTCAACCAAAGTAATCAACTCTGGATCGACAGAGAATTCGTAATCCTTATCATCAATAAAGATAGGTGAAGTAGCAAACTTAGGATCATATTTCATTCTAGCATTCAAATTTTTTTCTTTATACTTGCATAATAATTTCTCTAGATCATCTCTATCCTTATAAGCAAGAATATCTCTAGTTGTCTCCTCATTCATAACATAACCTTCCGGTACCTTAGGCAATTCATATCTAGGAAGGCTAGTTCTAGCAGGTGTTTCACGAGTTTCAATTTCAAGCTCATCATCAGATTCAACAACACCAAGTTGTATTACTCTAGCAATTTGTTTATCAAGAAATTCACCAAGTGTCACATCATCACTATCAAGCAAGGCACTAGCATTATCATAAGCATTATCCATAGCAGAAGTAGAATCATCAATAACTTGCGACATATCAGAATTAATAGCATGTGGTGGTGTTGCAAGTTTACTTATAACAGAAGGTGAATCTAAAACAGAACTGGATGGCAGTTCCTTACCTCCCCTCAACTTTGAGGGGAATATCTTAGTCTTAGCATCCTTCAGATTCTTCATAGTGATAAAGTGATAATAATCCCAAGTGACTCAACAAATATAGCTATGCTCCCCGGCAACGGCGCCAGAAAAAGGTCTTGATAACCCACAAGTATAGGGGATCGCAACAGTTTTCGAGGGTAGAGTATTCAACCCAAATTTATAGATTCGACACAAGGGGGGCCAAAGAATATTTGAAGGTATTAGCAGCTGAGTTCTCAATTCAGCCACACTTGGAGATTAATTATCTGTAGCAAAGTGATCAGTAGCAAAGTAATATGATAGCTTTGATAATAGTAGCAGTAGCAATGGTAATGGTAACAGTGATAGTAGTAGTTTTGTAGCAAGTGCAACAGTAACGATAGCAGTAGTAACTTATCAAGAACAATATAGGATAAATTCATAGGCATTGGATCGGTGACTTGTTGGATATGATATTCATCATGAGACAGTTATAACCTAGGGTGATACGGCACTAGCTCCAGTTCATCAATATAATGTAGGCATGTATTCCGTAAATAGTCATCCATGCTTATGAAAAGAACTTGCATGACATCTTTTGTCCTACCCTCCCGTGGCAGTGGGGTCCTATTGGAAACTAAGGGATATTAGGCCTCCTTTTATTAGAGAACCGGAACAAAGCATTAACACATAGTGAATACATGAACTCCTCAAACTACGGTCATCACCGGGAGTGGTCCTGACTATTGTCTCTTCAGGGTTGTCGGATCATAAGATGTAGTAGGTGACTATAACTTGCAAGATGGGATCTAGAACATGGATATATTGGTGATAATATAAACAGTTCAGACCTGAAATCATGGCACCCGGGCCCAAAGTGATAAGCATTAAGCATGGCAAAGTCATAGCAACATCAATCTTAGAACATAGTGGATACTAGGGATCAAGCCCTTACAAAACTAACTCAATTACATGATGAATCTGATCCAACTCCTCACCGACCAGCGAGCCTATGAAGGAATTACTCACTCCCGGTGGGGAGCATCATGGAGTTGGCGATGGAGAAGGGTTGGTGATGATGAAGAACGAAGATCCCCCTCTGGAGCCCCAAACAGTCTCCAGATCTGGCCTCCCAATGAAGAACAGGAGGTGACGGCGGCTCCGTCTCGTGGATCGCGATAATTCTTTATCCCTGATTTTTTTGTGGAAAATAGGATTTTATAGCATCGGTTTCAAGGTCTGCGAGGCCACCAGGTGGAGACAACCCACTTGGGCACGCCAGAAGAGGGGGGCGAGCCCTGGTGGGTTGTGCCCACCTAGGTGCCCCTATCCGGTGGATCTTGGCTTGAGAAATTCTTATTTATTGCATAAAAATTCCTCGCAAAGTTTCGTTCCATTCCGAGAACTTCTATTTCTGCACAAAAACAACACCATGGTAGTTCTGCTGAAAATCAGTGTCAGTCCGGGTTTAGTTTCATTCAAATCATGCAAATTAGAGTCCAAAACAAGAGGAAAAGCATTAGGAAAACTAGATACGTTGGAGACGTATCAGGCCTCTGCTGGAGTACATTACTACTGTAGCTAGCGGTACTGCTGGTACAGTAGTTTTCTTCAAGAAGCGGAATTCAACGAAGTCATGATGGTTCCTTCGTCCAAGCAACTTCATAGTGGGAAAGGTTGGGCCTGTGATTTGACGGCTCATTAAATTAGTCATTATTATTGTGGTGCGACGACCGGGGTGACTCTCCCTTGGAGTTCTGGCGTGCATGGCAAGTGGACCAGGATGGTCGACGTCCCACATGTCGGCGAACAGAAGTATTATTTCCGATATCGAGGAGCAAGGAAACCGCGTGGTATAGTATCACTGCTAATTTATATTTATTTTTTATTGTTGATGAAATCTAGGGTTTCAAATCTTACGATGAAGGAGTGCCAAACACTTCACGCGCTAGATGTCCCACACGTCAACGAAAGGAGTGGGACATGAACACTGTGGTAGAGCGTCTCCACTTCTTCCACTTCTAGGTCGGAGATCACACGTAGTAGTACTAGTGGTATGAACGATACAAAGTGCGACCCAGAGAGAAGGACACTTCTAGTTGGAAGGTCTCGGACCATACACATAAACAAATATAAAACCTAATATGTGCCTCCAATTAATATAGTAGTAGAGTACTTAGGCACGTACATCATAACACAACTGTGCATTGCACGTACAACATTTAGTGGTAGTAAGAGACAAATGCCTATATGCCACACATGTTCATACTCTTTGTGCCTTTCTACTTCACTTATTGCACTACATTACTCAGGTTCGTACGTCCACTCCTGGGTACATGTCCGCCTCATAGTTCCAGTCCCACGCATTCTTCATAGATGGAACGATCCATAACGGTGGGCAACGGGAGTCCATATCATCGTAGTTTCTTAGTGTGGCAACCCACGATGGAGACTCGTCCAAACTATGGCCAGCCTCGATGCAGAGCAGTAGCATGCACCAGGAAGCAGTGCTCTCTCGTCCGTCGCGCTGCTTCAAAGCCGGCGCCAGTGAGAGGTCGCCTCCGCTCTGGCCGGGCATTAATGCAGCACTGACGCTCCGGGGCGACGGTGACCATTTCACGTGGGAAGCGAGCACCAATAAGGGAGGGGGTATGGGTCGGCCAGGGTGGTCAGACGCGGGCGTGCTGGTGGTATTGTTATTCAACCGTTTTAGGTGTAGTACCGGTAGTTTGCAAAACTACTCAATTATTGCACTCAGTTTCCTAAGAAATTGTGGTAAAAACGTTACTTGCAATTCTTGCATGCGTGACCAATATAAATGACCAATAAAAAACTAGTACATGCACACAACGATTTAATGGACATTGTAATCTCAACATGTGATGGGGAGCTCTAAATTTGAATTTGAAACTTATAAAACAAAAAAATTCAAAACAAATAAACTGGACGAGATGGAGTATACCGTAGGATGTGTCCCATACGAAACAAGTCCCCTGGTTTGTCACCGTGAAGATGCGGTTAGAAAGGATCACATCGTCTTCATACTCGTACGACAACAAATCGGCCGCAGACAACATGGTCCACCTTTGACCGCCATCTACAGGATTCATGAAAGCAATCACGATGTCGAACACCATGATGAGAGTGTAATTTTGGTTGGCGAACGACCTTATCGGGGCTTCCGGGATTGCTACCTTCTTCAATCTCACCGTGGTTCCATCGTACCAATTCAGGCGATGGCCCGTTGCATGGCTTATCCCAATGTTGGACAAAGGTTCTACGAGAACGGTGTCACCATTGTTAATGTTGTGCAAACTGATGTTAGTACCCTCCCATACATATGAAAGCCAATCTCCACTGGCACCAAGCCTAACCTGTGAAACAGTGGGCAGCGGGGGAATTAGGAAATGGAGACGGAAGTAGTCTTTAGAATGCATTTACTATGTGATCAAACTCATCACTTACCTGCTCATCGGACAAAATCTGAGTACCCCTCAACATCGGCATCTCAAGGGGCGTCAACTTGCAACTACGGCCACACCGCGCTGGAGAGACCCCCAAGGAAACATCCCCGTGCATTGCATGTAACATCAAGATGCATTTGTATGAGTAGTTTATCTTGTGAGAGAAAATGATGAACAAGGGAAGGCCTTATTTGCAAATGTGGAGAGGGGCATGGGTATCTTCTTGCAAAATTGCCATAGTTTTCTTCCTATCCGTCAGATATAAATCGGACGGCATATATTGCAGGATGGCAGGCACACCATCATCACCAACTCTGCTTTTTATAAGAGTAGTAGATAGTAGATAGTAGAGTAGTAGAAGAGAGATAGAGATAGATAGATATATTATTATTATTATAAGGGCAGAGATAGATATTAGGGAGCTCGCGGGTCGTTCGTTGTACGACACATTCACGTCCATCCACTAGCTCGAAATTAAAGCACGCATGAAATTTACATCGATTGGGATTAGTTTTTTTCTGGGCGCATGGACCAACGCAGATTACCATACCTAGTCGCGCTTTTTCGAGCACGCCTTCGACAAGTACGTGTGTGACATGCGTGCATGCAAATCTTGCCTGACCAAACCATGCGACGCGAGCGGTAGGTTGTCGAACTGCAGCATGCATGTTGCAGCCATATCATCCACACACAACCTAAAGGCCAATTCATACTCCGCTGGACTATACTATACAACTATGCATTGTTTGGCACAAATGTTCCTTGGAGCTCGTGCTACAACTAGAATACTCCACAACCCGCTTCCCTTCTCCTTCCTCTT
Organism: Triticum dicoccoides; assembly: GCF_002162155.2. Lineage (NCBI taxonomy): Eukaryota > Viridiplantae > Streptophyta > Magnoliopsida > Poales > Poaceae > Triticum > Triticum dicoccoides. Next base: position 533,497,229 of record NC_041392.1, read on the forward strand.
CCACCGCCCATGCACGTCCGCGAGAAGTGACCGGTCAACCCTTATATAGGAGTGCTAGCACAAAAAGATGCATGCATGACCACTAAATTTTCCTTTCTCTTATCTCTATGAAATAAATGTGGCATGAAACTCAAAGCCCTTTAAGTCAGAGTATAATGGAAATCATCATCCTCCCCCGGCTCAGCTTCGCCCACGTCGTTGTCCTCCTGTTCCGACTCTGTGTCGTCATTCTCCTCCTCAGGCTCCGCGTGCTGCTTCGCCTCCAACGCATCCTCGTCCGGCTCCGGCTAGTTCGGACTCCGAAGGCAAGGCGGCTATGATCCGGGCTGCGCGCCGCCTCCAGATTAAATCGCCGCTCCGACGGGAGTATGTCGTATGTCGTTACCTTTGGTCGGGCCATGGCTATCGGGCGACGGCGACTAGAGAAGAGGTGGAGGGAGGGCAATGAATGCAGCTACTGTTTGGGTTCGTCGTCCAACGTAAATAAATGCGCACCATCACGTGTACCTACGGGTGCACAAATAGTAACATATGGGTTTGCTTAAGGGGGCGTCACGTAACTGGTATGTATGTGAGTTTCTGAGAGACAGAGTGCATGTGTGCAACTCTATTCTTCAGACATGTACTCAACCTTTTGCATCGGGATATAAGTATAATGGTATTACACGTTAGCTAGTGATTTACGTGGCCATGTTAACGTGGTTGTGTAAAAAAATGTCACTTCCTGCTCATGATTTGTGTTATATAATTATGAGAAGTTTGCTAACTACTAAAGTAAAGTGGAATTTGTCCATGTTATACAAATAAATTAAGGTGATTGTTTATCATACGGGTAAGGTTGGACGAAGGGTGGTCGTGTGTGAGATGGAGTCTTAGTGTGTGTGTGTGCATGTGTGTGTGTGCGGGTGTGTGTGTGTGTGTGTGTGTATGTGTTAGGGTGGGTGGGTGTGTGTGTGTGTGTGCATGCGGGTGTGTGTGTGTGCGAAGCAGAGTCTTTGGTGGAGAAAGTAATTTAAGTGTGTGTGGCTTCATCGTAGAGAGGTGATGTGTATGGCAGAGGCGACCAACGAGGGGGTGCGAGAGAGAAGAGGCCCATAGAGAGGGAAGAGAAGGCGTGTGCACGTGATAGGAGTTGATATCGAGAGGATGTGTTTTTCCGAGAGACACCGAAGAAGACTACTATATATCGATGGTGCATGTAGGGAATTAAACGAAGGGATGGTCTTATTGGTTTCGGGGATATAGGGGAAGAGTGAGAGGGGGTAGCTAGAAGGAGATTGTTAAGTGTGAGTGGGTGTTTTACCCATCCAGGCGGAAGTTATGTGCACACAAGAAGAGAACGATTCGCTGTGGGGTTAGGGTTGAGGGTAATTAACTACATATGGAGACATAGTAGACCTTGAACGTGCATGTGCGAGAGGTATACAAGTATACGTGGGATGTGTGTGTGCGCGCGCGCATGATCGAGATAAAAGAAAGAAGACATAAGTCATAAGATCAACGACATGGAAGAGACAGATCAGTATGACAATATGCATGCATGTGAGAGTGGAGGGAAGAAGGGCCGATAATTGAGCATGTGTTTTTGTCTTTAAGAGACAGTGGCGTGGGCTGGAGCATGCATCTATGGCGAGCAGAGGGAGCGAGACACAACGATTGTGCAAAATAGATCAACCTATAGATGCATGTATGGAGAGACAGGTATAGTGTGCGTGATAGGAAGCAAGAGTGCGTGCGAGAAAGAAATGTTGACAGAGAAACTACAAATAGATAGAGATAGAGATGCTAGCTAGAGGGACATCGGCTAGTTTGTGTGTTGGAGATGATCGCCGAGTGGTTCAGAGGGTGAAGTTATGTGTGTGTGAGAGAAAGATAAAAAGAGGGTGCATGGCTGCATGTAGAGATAAACATATATAGTGTGCGTGATAGTAAGCAAGAGTGAGGGCGAGAAAGAAGGTTGATGGAGAAACAGATAAATAGAAAGATAAAGATGCTAGCTAGTGTGTGTGTGTTAGAGATAAGAGTCGAGTGGATCAGAAGGCTGAGTTATGTGTGTGGGTGTGAGAGAGATAGAGAGGGTGCATGTGAGTCACATACAAAAAAATATCATAGAGAAATGAGATCCCGAGAGACGGAGTTTTGTGTTTCTGATACGTCTCCAACGTATCTATAATTTTTGATTGTTCCATGCTATTATATTATCTGCTTTGGATGTTTTATATGCATTAATATGCTATTTTATATGATTTTTCGGACTAACCTATTAACCTAGAGCCCAGTGTCAGTTTCTGTTTTTTCCTTGTTTTAGAGTTTCGCAGAAAAGTGATACCAATGGAGTCCAAACGGAATAAAACTTTCACGATGACTTTTCTTGGACCAGAAGACACCCAGGAGACTTGGAGTGCAAGTCAGAAGAGCCACAAGGTGTCCACAAGGGTGGAGGGCGCGCCCAGGGGGTAGGGCGTGCCCCCCGACCTTGTGGGCCCCTCGGTGCCCCCTGACCTAGATCTTCCTCCTATATATTCTCATATACCACAAAAACTTCCAGGGGAGCCACAAAACCACTTTTCCACCGCTGCAACCTTCTGTACTCGTGAGATCCCATCTAGGGACCTTTCTCGGCATCCTGCCGGAGGGGGATTCGATCACGGAGGGCTTCTACATCAACACCATTGCCTCTTCGATGAAGCGTGAGTAGTTTACCACAAACCTATGGGTCCATAGCTAGTAGATAGATGGCTTCTTCTCTCTCTTTGATTCTCAATACCATGTTCTCCTCGAGGTTCTTGGAGATCTATTCGATGTAATACTCTTTTGCGGTGTGTTTGCCGAGATTCGATGAATTGTGGATTTATGATCAGCTTATCTATGAATATTATTTGAATCTCCTCTGAATTCTTATATGCATGTTTTGATATCTTTACAAGTCTCTTAAAACTATCGATTTGGTTTGGCCAACTAGATTGGTTTTTCTTGCAATGGGAGAAGTGCTTAGCTTTGGGTTCAATCTTGTAGTGTCCTTTCCCAGTGACAGTAGGGGCAGCAAGGCGCATATTGTATTGTTGCCATCGAGGATAACAAGATGGGATTTCCATCATATTGCTTGAGTTAATTCCTCTACATCATGTCATCTTGCTTAAGGCATTACTCCGTTCTTTATGAAGTTAATACTCTAGATGCATGTTGGATAGCGGTTGATGTGTGGAGTAATAGTAGTAGATGCAGAATTGTTTTGGTCTACTTGACACGGACATGATGTCTATATTCATGATCATTGCCTTAGATATCATCATAACTTCGCGCTTTTATATCAATTGCTCGGCAGTAATTTGTTCAACCACCGTAATAATTTCTATCTTGAGAGAAGCCTCTAGTGAAACATATGGCCCCCGGGTCTATTTTCCATCATATAGGTTTCCAATATATAATTTTAGTTTCCGATTTACTTTCTTTCCAATCTTTACTTTCCGTTCCATAAACCAAAAATATTACTTTACCGTTTATCCATTTCTACATATCTCACTTTGCAAATAACCGTGAAGGGATTGACAACCCTTTATCGCGTTGGGTGCAAGTTGGTGTTTGTTTGTGAAGGTATTCGGTGGCTTGTCACGTTGTCTTCTCCTAGATTGATACCTTGGTTCTCAAAACTGAGGGAAATACTTACTCTACTTTGCTGCATAACCCTTTCCTCTTCAAGGGAAAAACCAATGCAAGCTCAAGAGGTAGCAGTTTGCGAGAGAGAAATATATTTCACAATGAGAGTGATAGCTAGAGAGACATGATGACCCACAAGTATAGGGGATCTATCGTAGTCCTTTCGATAAGTAAGAGTGTCGAACCCAATGAGGAGCAGAAGGAAATGATAAGCAGTTTCTAGCAAGGTATTCTCTGCAAATACTGAAATAAGTGGTAACAGATAGTTTTGTGATAAGATAATTTGTAACGAGCAACAAGTAACAAAAGTAAATAAAGTGCAGCAAGGTGGCCTAATCCTTTTTGTAGCAAAGGACAAGCCTGGACTAACTCTTATATAGAGAAAAGAGCTCCCGAGGACACCTGGAAATATCGTCAAGCTAGTTTTCATCACGTTCATAAGATTCGCGTTCGGCACTTTGATAATATGATATGTGGGTGGACCGGTGCTTGGGCTCTGTCCTTACTTGGACAAGCATCCCACTTATGATTAACCTCTACTGCAAGCATCCGCAACTACAACAAAAGTATTAACGTAAACCTAACCATAGCATGAAACATATGGATCCAAATTAGACCCTTACGAAGCAACACATAAACTAGGGTTTAAGCTTCTGTCACTCTAGCAACCCATCATCTACTTATTACTTCCCAATGCCGTCCTCTAGGCCCAAATAATGGTGAAGTGTTATGTAGACGACGTTCACATAACACCACTAGAGGAGAGACAACATACATGTCATCAAAATATCGAACGAAGACCAAATTCACATGACTACTAATAGCAAGATTTCTCCCATGTCCTGAGGAACAAACGTAACTACTCACAAAGCATTCATGTTCATAATCAGAGGGGTATTAATATGCATATAGGATCTGAACATATGATCTTCCACCAAATAAACCAACTAGCATCAACTTCAAGGAGTAATTAACACTACTAGCAACCCACAGGTACCAATCCCGGACTTGGAGATAGGAATTGGATACAAGAGATGAACTAGGGTTTTGAGAGGAGATGGTGCTGGTGAAGATGTTGATGGAAATTGCCGTCTCCCGATGAGAAGAGCGTTGGTGATGACGATGGCGATGATTTCCCCCTCTCAGAGGGAAGTTTCCCTGGTAGAACAGCTCCGCTAGAGCCCTAGATTGGTTCCGCCCAGGTTCCGCCTCGTGGCGGCGGAGTTTCATCCGGGAAGATGGCTTATGATTTTTTTTTCTCATCTAAAGACCTCATATAGCAGAAGATGACTGTTGGAGGGCCACCAGAGAGCCCACGAGGTAGGGGGCGTGCCCCCCACCCTCGTGGGCAGGGTG
>NC_041392.1:533502822-533521174 GCF_002162155.2 Triticum dicoccoides
ACTTCTTCCACTGAGTATTTTTTATATATTCTGAAAACGTCTTCCGTGAAGTTTCAGGACTTTTGGAGCTGTGCAGAATAGGTCTCTAATATTTGCTCCTTTTCCAGCCTAGAATCCCAGCTGCCGGCATTCTCCCTCTTTATGGAAACCTTGTAAAATAAGAGAGAATAGGCATAAGTATTGTGACATAATGTGTAATAACAGCCCATAATGCAATAAATATCGATATAAAAGCATGATGCAAAATGGACGTATCAAGACATATCAGGGAACGCTAGATATCTCTAGGGAGGGAGAGTGTGTGTGAGCAACGTACAAGAGAATGGTGGAGAGATATGAGACCCTGGGAGACAGTGTTTGTGTTTGTGTGTGAGAAAGAGATATTTAAGAGGAATAGTCGTAGCTTCTCATACCTAAGGAGCGCAAGACATCTCTGTGTGACAGGGGGTGTGTGTGTGGCACACGGGGAATAGTAGAGAGAAATGAGACCCCGGGAGACGAAGTTTGTGTTCGTGTGAGAGAAAGAGATTTCACAGGGAGAATAATAGATAGAGACACATAGCAGGGAGTGATATATACTTAGGGAGAGATAGAGTGAAGGTCGAGGGAGAGAGTACGGTCAGTGTATTACGAAGATAAAAGAGCATTGTCGACATACAAGTAGCATGAGAGATACCCGAGAGACAATGAAGGCGTATAGGTCTAGAGAGATATATAAGCATGAGTCATAGCTATATGAGATGAATATCTGGATTAAAGGTTATTCAAATATTTAAACTAGAGATCAGGACATCGATAAATATCATATGAAAATTGGTGTATCAAATATGCATATTCATTTGAATTTGGGGACACGTGTAATGCTATATATTTTAGCAATATTAGTGATCCATAGGTTCTTTAATTAGAGATAATGCATGGTTTATATGCAATTAATGTCTAAACAGGATTACAATATAGGTTGCGTGTCTGAAACACATTATACATGTTTGATAAGTAAAAAAAACACGCATGAAACACACATTAATTGGAGTAAGTTAGCGAGGAATGCATACATTGGATTTCAACATAAAAGTGGTTTCAAATATTTGAAAATCAAAATTAAGATGGATCCAGCCTTATGAATCTGAGATCATGCCATTTGTAAACTATATTTATGTATAAAGAGTGTTATGCTTTCGAAAGTATAGAAACAGAATGATGTATATAGAATTTTATTCCAATCAAAAATGGATCCTGCCCGAACAAAAATAGAATACACACTGGATTCGAATTGAGTTGGCATGGTAAACATGCACTCTTTCTCTGCAAAAGTTTGAACGCAACGGGGAAAGTCACAGTAACTGCTCGAAACCAAAATTTGCGAAATGGAAATTACTGCCTATCCCTCACATGCAAAGCCTACCAGCTCGATTTCTATAGGTTTTGATAGGGGTAGGTTTGTAATTTCACCCGAACATGACATAACCGCCTCTCACACGGATTCATACACGGTGGGCGCCAAAACACAGTGGGGCTCCTCGGCTGAAATTGCCTCCCTCTCCGATTCATACACGGTGGGCGCCAAAACAAACTCTCGTCGGCCGAAATCTCCGTCAGCAAATATTCAATTTATGCGAGATTACCATCCTATCCCCAACCGACTAATATTGCTGTGATGTAGGAAATTTTAAACAGGGGCTAAGTTTGTAAATTTCCTTGCATTTGAGATAAGCACGCCCTGAAGACATGGTTCCCCTCTTCCTCTCTCCCTCCATTTCCCCATTCATACTGCGCGGGCGCCAAAACACCCTCTCCACCCCAGCCTCCTCCGTCCGCCACCCCATCCACCGCCGTCCTCCTCCACTATGCCCGAGCTGATACCCCGACGCCATCGTCCATTACAAGAGATCGACCTCTCTCATCCACGGCTCTGGACCAGGATACCAGCATCCCATCCTCTCACTTCATCCCCGTCGTCGTCTACCTTGCCGGCGCCGCTCCTACGACCGTCTTTTCCACTGTGCCGGGATATTTCCCCCGCCGCCACCGTCTACCCCCCTAGATTTTCTTCCATGCTGCCGACAGCCATCGCTACCGCAGCACCGTCAAATTCTCAGCAGATGCATACACTGCACCACACCAGAGGCGGTACTCTTTCGTATCTGCTCAACATATCGATTGCAGCAAGAAAATAGTTTGCCACTGCTTTACTGTGATTTCTTGTCCATCACTTACTTGTTAGTTGAAAGCAAACACCCGGCTTGCACCTTCGGATATACCATGGCACGCTCAACACTAATGCTCATGGTTTTCCCCTTTTATATTCTACACTAGTTAAATGACAGTAGACTAAGTTTCAAAATTGGTCCAGTCGATTTTTGAGAGCTCGCCAGAGTTCACCGGTGGCAAGGAAGGGGCTCGCCAGAGGGCTTCCCCATTATCTATCTTAGGGTTTCGGGTGGGGATAGTGGTTATGGGGGGCTGTCGTCGGGCTATGGTGGGGCCATGCCGGAGGCAAAACTCTAGACGTACGTGCAAGCAGTGCTCCTCAACCCATCAAGCTAAACAACATGCCACTCATAATTCCAAACTTAGTTGCTCAAATACGAATCTGATATGATGCTGACATGTACTAAAATAGAGAATGTTTAATTGGTCAGTTAATGTTTCTACTTTACTTTCGAAAAGCACATGCGCCACATATCGAGGGATGACAGGGAGTTGCATTCTTTATGCCCTTTGGTTCATCGTGTGTGGCCAACCAACATTTTATTATTCAAAATCTGCTTGCTCTTCTTTAGCATGCTCCTCTTTTGTTCTTCCTTTGTAAGTACTCTCTCCGTACCTAAATATAAGTCTTTGTAGAGATTCCTCCATGGACTACATATGGAGAAAAATGAGTGAATCTACACTCGAAAATGTATCTATATATACGTATGTGATCCATAGTGAAATCTCTACAAAGATTTGTATTTAGGAACAGAGGGAGTATAATAGTTGTATAGTATGTTCTTTGTAGTGAAGAGGAGCAGGGACATTTTTAGTGTACATGTCTATTCGGTCGCTTGTCATGGATGCTTTCAACTCTTCATGTTGGTCTTCATGTCGATTTTCATGGACGCTTTCAACTCTACGTATTCGATCGTATGTGTCGCCTTTGAGAGTTAGGCTGATAGTAATAGTATTGGGCCTTCAGGTGTAGAGAGCTGGTATGTGAAGCCTTTCTAGCCGTACCGGCAATACTAGCACATATATTCCAGCAAGTTCCACTTTCCTGATTTTACTCCTCATGCTTAGGGTTTTCCCATTATATCTACACTACGATCTGCGTAGGTGCTTTGTGTCCTACTAGTAGTTGTCCACCCTTTAAAGCTAAATAACACACCAATCATATGTCATAAGGTTCTTCAAATACGAATGTGATATGATACTAACATTAGCTAACAGACACACATTTAATTGGTTAGCTAATGATCCCACTTGAGTTTCCAAATGCATGTGGCCACATATAGAGAGACATCATGGAATTGCATTTCTTTGGGCACTCTGATTCATCATGGGTGAGCAACCAACATTGTATAGAAAGGAGGGGAATCTCAATAATATGCTTTCCCTTCTATTCTTTAACATGTTCCTCTTATGTTCTTCATGAGTAAGTACAGTATGTTCCTTGTCAAGAAGGGGAGCAGGGACATCTGCAGTCGACAACTCTATTGGGCCGGTTCTGCTACATGGTTTCACACTTCGAGTTGGTCTGCCATAATATCCCAGAAATGGTGGGCGTCGTGCGGTCTTTGATAGACTAAACTGATAGTAACAGTTGTGCGCCTTCAGATGAATAGAGCTGGCCTGTAGGTGATTGATAGGCTACATATTAGTAGTGGCAAAACCTTGTATTTTCCAGCCAATTCCGCTTTCCTGATTTAAATATGGTGGTTATGGTGTACCCCTATTATTTACACTACGATCTGCCTACTGGCCCTGCGATCTCGTTATCATGGTTTGGCAATAAACTTTCTATACGGTATATTATGAACCTATCATCTGCCAACTATCCTTACATCTGGAGCTCCCAACAGGGAGCCTATTTTTTGTGTAGTTGTGCCAGATTATATTAATCTACTCACCATATTGTTGGGGAACGTAGTAATTTCAAAAATTTCCTACGCACACGCAAGATCATGGTGATGCATGGCAACAAGAGGGGAGAGTGTGTCCATTTACCCTCGTAGACCGAAAGCAGAAGCGTTAGCACAATGCGGTTGATGTAGTCGTACGTCTTCACGATCCGACCGATCAAGCACCGAGCACACGGCACCTCCGAGTTCTGCACACGTTCAACTCAATGACGTCCCTCGAACTCCGATCCAGCCGAGCTTTGAGGGAGAGTTCCATCAGCACGACGGCATGGTGACAATTATGATGTTCTACCGACGCAGGGCTTCGCCTAAGCACCGCTACGATATGACCGAGGTGGATTATGGTGGAGGGCGGCACCGCACACGGCTAAGAGATCCAAGGGATCAATTGTTGTGTCTATGGGGTGCCCCTGGCCACGTATATAAAGGAGTGGAGGAGGAGGAGAGGGTTGGCCCCTATGGCGCGCCCTGGAGGAGTCCTACTCCCACCGGGAGTAGGATTCCTCCCCTTTCCAAGTAGTAGGAGTAGGGGACAAGGAAAGGGAAAACATAAGAGAAGGAAGGAGGGGGCGCAGCCCTTCCCCCTAGTCCAATTCAGACTAGGCCTTGGGGGGCGTGAGGCCTTCCTCTGTCTCTTTCCCCTAAAGCCCAATAAGGCCCATACACTCCCCGGCGAATTCCCGTAACTCCCCGGTACTCCGATAAATACCCGAATCACTCGGAACCTTTCCGGTGTCCGAATATGGTCGTCCAATATATCGATCTTTCCGTCTCGACCATTTCGAGACTCCTCGTCATGTCCCCGATCTCATCCGGGACTCAGAACTACCTTCGGTACATCAAAACACATAAACTCATAAAATAACCGTCATCGAACTTTAAGCGTGCGGACCCTACGGGTTTGAGAACTATATAGACATGACCGAGACACGTCTCTGGTCAATAACCAATAGCGGAACCTGGATGCTCATATTGGCTCCTACATATTCTACGAAGATCTTTATCGGTCAAACCGCATAACAACATACGTTGTTCCTTTTGTCATCGGTATGTTACTTGCCCGAGATTCGATCGTCGGTATCTCAATACCTAGTTCAATCTCGTTACCGGCAAGTCTCTTTACTCGTTCCGTAACACATCATCCCGCAACTAACTCATTAGTTGCAATGCTTGCAAGGCTTAAGTGATGTGTATTACCGAGTGGGCCCAGAGATACCTCTTTGACAATCGGAGTGACAAATCCTAATCTCGAAATACGCCAACCCAACAAGTACCTTCGGAGACACCTGTAGATCACCTTTATAATCACCTTGTTACGTTGTGACGTTTGGTATCACACAAAGTTTTCCTCCGGTAAACGGGAGTTGCATAATCTCATAGTCATAGGAACATGTATAAGTCATGAAGAAAGCAATAGCAACAAACTAAACGATCAAGTGCTAAGCTAACGGAATGGGTCAAGTCAATCACATCATTCTCCTAATGATGTGATCATGTTAATCAAATGACAACTCTTTGTATATGGCTAGGAAACATAACCATCTTTGATCAACGAGCTAGTCAAGTAGAGGCATACTAGTGACACTCTGTTTGTCTATGTATTCACACATGTATCATGTTTCCGGTTAATACAATTCTAGCATGAATAATAAACATTTATCATGATATAAGGAAATAAATAATAACTTTATTATTGCCTCTAGGGCATATTTCCTTCAGTCTCCCACTTGCACTAGAGTCAATAATCTAGTTCACATCTCCATGTGATTTAACACCAATAGTTCACATCACCATGTGATTAACACCCATAGTTCACATCGTCATGTGACCAACACCCAAAGGGTTTACTAGAGTTAACAATCTAGTTCACATCGCTATGTGATTAACACCCAAAGAGTATTAAGGTCTGATCATGTTTTGCTTGTGAGAGAAGTTTAGTCTACGGGTCTGCCACATTCAAATCCGTATGTATTTTGCAAATTTCTATGTCAACAATGCTCTGCACGGAGCTACTCTAGCTAATTTCTCCCACTTTCAAAATGTATCTAGATTGACACTTAGAGTCATCTGGATCAGTGTCAAAATTTGCATCGACGTAACCCTTTACGACGAACCTTTTGTCACCTCCACAATCTAGAAACATATCCTTATTCCACTAAGGATAATTTTGACCGCTGTCCAGTGATCTACTCCTAGATCACTATTGTACTCCCTTGCCAAAAAAACAGTGTAGGGTATACAATAGATCTGGTACACAGCATGGCATACTTTATAGAACCTATGGCTGAGGCATAGGGAATGACTTCCATTCTCTTTCTATCTTCTGCCGTGGTCGGGCTTTGAGTCTTACTCAATTTCACACCTTGTAACGTAGTCAAGAACTCTTTCTTTGACTGTTCCATTTTGAACTACTTCAAAATCTTGTCAAGGTATGTACTCATTGAAAAAACTTATCAAGCGTCTTGATCTATCTCTATAGATCTTGATGCTCAATATGTAAGCAGCTTCACCGAGGTCTTTCTTTAAAAAACTCCTTTCAAACAGTCCTTTATGCTTTGAAGAATAATTCTACATTATTTCCAATCAACAATATGTTATTTACATATAATTATCAGAAATATTGTAGTTCTCCCACTCACTTTCTTGTTAATACAGGCTTCACCGCAAGTCTGTATAAAACTATATGCTTTGATCAACTTATCAAAGCGTATATTCCAACTCCGAGATGCTTGCACCAGTTCATAGATGGATCGTTGGAGCTTGCATATTTTGTTAGCACATTTAGGATTGACAAAACCTTCTGGTTGCATCATATACAACTCTTTCTTTAATAAATCCTTTAAGGAATGCAGTTTTGTTTATCCATTTGCCAGATTTCATAAAATGCGGCAATTTGCTAACATGATTCAGACAGACTTAAGCATCGCTACGAGTGAGAAAATCTCATCGTAGTCAACACCTTGAACTTTGTCAAAAACCTTTTTCGACAAGTCTAGTTTTGTAGATAGTAACACTACTATCAGCGTCCGTCTTCCTCTTGATCCATTTATTTTCTATGGCTTGCCGATCATCGGGCAAGTCAACCAAAGTCCACACTTTGTTCTCATACATGGATCCCATCTCAGATTTCATGGCCTCAAGCCATTTCGCGGAATCTGGGCTCATCATCGCTTCCTCGTAGTTCGTAGGTTCGTCATGGTCAATTAACATGACCTCCAGAATAGGATTACCGTACCACTCTGGTGCGGATCTCACTCTGGTTGACCGACGAGGTTCGGTAGTAACTTGATCTGAAGTTACATGATCATCATCATTTGCTTCCTCACTAATTGGTGTAGGAGTCACAGAAACAGATTTTTGTGATGAACTACTTTCCAATAAGGGAGCAGGTACAGTTACCTCATCAAGTTCTACTTTCCTCCCACTCACTTCTTTCAAGAGAAACTCCTTCTCTAGAAATGATCCATTCTCAGCAACAAATATCTTGCCTTCGGATCTGTGATAGAAGGTGTACCCAATAGTTACTTTTGGGTATCCTATGAAGATGCACTTCTCCGACTTGGGTTTGAGCTTATCAAGATGAAACTTTTTCACATAAGCATTGCAACCCCAAACTTTAAGAAACGACAACTTAGGTTTCTTGCTAAACCATAGTTCATACGGTGTTGCCTCAACGGATTTAGATGGTGCCCTTTTTAATGTGAATGCAGCTGTCTCTAATGCATAACCCCAAAATGATAGTGGTAAACCAGTAAGAGACATCATAGATCGCACCATATCTATTAAAGTACGATTACGATGTTCGGACACACCATTACGCTGTGGTGTTCCAGGTGGCATGAGTTTGTGAAACTATTCCACATTGTTTTAATTGAAGACCAAACCCGTAACTCAAATATTCGCCTCTGTGATCAGATCATAGAAACTTTATTTTCTTGTTACGATGATTTTCCACTTCACTCTGAAATTCTTTGAACTTTTCAAATGTTTCAGACTTATGTTTCATCTAGTAGATATACCCATATTTGCTCAAATCATATGTGAAGGTCAGAAAATAACGATACCCGTCACGAGCCTCAACACTCATTGGACTGCATACATCAGTATGTATTATTTCCAACAAGTTTGTTGCTTGCTCCATTGTTCCGGAGAATGGAGTCTTAGTCATCTTGCCCATGAGGCATGGTTCACAAGCATCAACTGATTCATAATCAAGTGATTCCAAAAGCCCATCAGCATGGAGTTTTTTTCATGCGCTTTATACCAATATGACCCAAACGGCAGTGCCACAAATAAGTTGCACTATCATTATTAACATTTCATCTTTTGGCTTCAATATTATGAATATGTGTATCACTACGATCGAGATCCAACAAACCAATTTCATTGGGTGTATAACCAAAGAACGTTTTATTCATGTAAACAGAACAACAATTATTCTCTGATTTTAAATGAATAACTGTATTGCAATAAACATGATCAAATCATATTCATGCTCAACGCAAACGCCAAATAACATTTATTTAGGTTTAACACTAATCCTGAAAGTATAGGGAGTGTACGATGATGATCATATCAATCTTGGAACCACTTCCAACACACATCGTTACTTCACCCTTAACTAGTCTCTATTTATTCTGTAACTCCTGTTTCGAGTTACTAATTTTTTAGCAACCGAACAAGTATCAGATACCCAGGGGCTACTATAAATATTAGTAAGGTACACATCAATAACCTGTATATCAAATATACCCTTGTTCACTTTGCCATCCTTCTTATCCACTAAATATTCAGGGCATTTCCGCTTCCAATGACCAGTCCCTTTGCAGTAGAAGCACTTAGTCTCAGGCTTAGGTCCAAACTTGGGCTTCTTCACTTGAGCAGCAACTTGCTTGCCGTTCTTCTTGAAGTTCCTTTCTTTCCCTTTGCCCTTTTTCTTGAAACTAGTGCTCTTGTTAATCATCAACACTTGATGCTCTTTCTTGATTTCTACCTTCATCGATTTCATCATCATGAAAAGCTTGGGAATCATTTACGCCATCCCTTGCATACTATAGTTCATCACGAAGTTCTAGTAACTTGGTGATGGTGACTAGAGAATTCTGTCAATCACTATTTTATCTAGAAGATTAACTCCCACTTGATTCAAGCGATTGTAGTACCCAGACAATCTGAGCACATGCTCACTGCTTGAGCTATTCTCCTCCATCTTTTAGCTATAGAACTTGTTGGAGACTTCATATCTCTCAACTCGGGTATTTGCTTAAATATTAATTTCAACTCCTCGAACATCTCATATGGTCCATGACGTTCAAAACGTCTTTGAAATCCTGATTTTAAGCTGTTAAGCATGGTGCACTAAACTATCAAGTAGTCATCATATTGAGCTAGCCAAACGTTCATAACATCTGCATCTGCTCCTGCAATAGGTCAGTCACCTAGCGGTGCATCAAGGACATAATTCTTCTGTGCAGCAATGAGGATAAACCTCAGATCACGGACCCAGTCCGCATCATTGCTACTATCATCTTTCAACTTAGTTTTCTCTAGGAACACATATAAAACATAGGGAAGTAATAACGTGAGCTATTAATCTACAACATAGATATGCAAATACTATCAGGACTAAGTTCATGATAAATTAAAGTTCAATTAATCATATTACTTAAGAACTCCCACTTAGATAGACATCCCTCTAATCATCTAAGTGATCACGTGATCCATATCAACTAAACCATAACCGATCATCACGTGAAATGGAGTAGTTTTCAATGGTGAACATCGTTATGTTGATCATATCTACTATATGATTCACGCTCGACCTTTCGGTCTCCAGTGTTCCGAGGCCATATCTTCATATGCTAGGCCCGTCAAGTTTAACCCGAGTATTTCTACGTGTGCCAAACTGGCTTGCACCCGTTGTAGATGGACGTAGAGCTTATCGCACCCGATCATCACGTGGTGTCTGGGCACGACGAACTTTGGCAACGGTGCATACTCAGGGAGAACACTTTTATCTTGAAATTTAGTAAGAGATCATCTTATAATGCTACCGTCATAACTAAGCAAAGTAAGATGTATAAAAGATAAACATCACATGCAACCAAAATATGTGACATGATATGGCCATCATCATTTTGCGCCTTTGATCTCTATCTCCAAGGCATCGTCATGATCTCCATCGTCACCGGCATGACACCATGATCTCCATCATCTTGATCTATATCAATGTGTCGTCACATGGTCATCTCGCCAACTATTGCTCTTGCAACTATTGCTATCGCATAGCGATAAAGTAATGCAATTATTTGGCACTTGCATCTTACGCAATAAAGAGACAACCATAAGGCTTCTGCCAATTGCCAATAACTTCAACAAAACATGATCATCTCATACAACAACTTATATTCTCATCAAGTCTTGACCATATCACATCACAACATGCCCTGCAAAAACAAGTTAGATGTCCTCTACTTTGTTGTTGCAAGTTTTACGTGGCTGCTACGGGCTGAGCAACAACTGTTCTTACCTACGCATCAAAACCACAATGATAGTTCGTCAAGTTAGTGCTGTTTTAACCTTCTCAAGGACCGGGCGTAGCCATACTCGGTTCAACTAAAGTTGGAGAAACTGACACCCGCCAGCCACCTATGTGCAAAGCACGTCGGTAGAACCAGTCTCACGTAAGCGTACGCGTAATGTCGGTCCGGGCCGCTGCATCCAACAATACCGCCAAACCAAACTATGACATGCTGGTAAGCAGTATGACTTGTATCGCCCACAACTCACTTGTGTTCTACTCGTGCATATAACATCAACGCATAAAACCAGGCTCGGATGCCACTGTTGGGGAACGTAGTAATTTCAAAAATTTCCTACGCACACGCAAGATCATGGTGATGCATAGCAACAAGAGGGGAGAGTGTGTCCACGTACCCTCGTACACCGAAAGCGGAAGCGTTAGCACAACACGTTTGATGTAGTCATACGTCTTCAGGATCCGACCGATCAAGCACCGAACGCACGGCACCTCCGAGTTCTGCACACGTTCAACTCGATGACGTCCCTCGAACTCCGATCCGGCCGAGCTTTGAGGGAGAGTTCCGTCAGCACGACGGTGTGGTGACGATGATGATATTCTACCGACGCAGGGCTTCGCCTAAGCACCGCTACGATATGACCGAGGTGGATTATGGTGGAGGGGGTACCACACATGGCTAAGAGATCCAAGGGATCAATTGTTGTGTCTATGGGGTGCCACCTGGCCATGTATATAAAGGAGTGGAGGAGGAGGAGAGGGTCGGCCCCTATGGCGCGCCCTGGAGGAGTCCTACTCCCACCGGGAGTAGGATTCCTCCCCTTTCCAAGTAGTAGGAGTAGGAGACAAGGAAAGGGAAAAGAGAAGAGAAGGAAGGAGGCGGCGCAACCCTTCCCCCTAGTCTAATTCAGACTAGGCCTTGGGGGGCGCGCGGCCTTCCTCTCTCTCTTTCCCCTAAAGCCCAATAAGGCCCATACACTCCCAGGCGAATTCCTGTAACTCCCCGGTACTCCGATAAATACCCTAATCACTCGGAACTTTCCGGTGTCCGAATATAGTCGTCCAATATATCGATCTATACGTCTCGACCATTTCGAGACTCCTCGTCATGTCCCCGATATCATCCGGGACTCCAAACTACCTTCGGACATCAAAACACATAAACTCATAATATAACCATCATCGAACTTTAAGTGTGCGGACCCTACGGGTTCGAGAACTATGTAGACATGATCGAGACACGTCTCCGGTCAATATCCAATAGCGGAACCTGGATGCTCATATTGGCTCCTACATATTCTACGAAGATCTTTATCAGTCAGACCGCATAACAACATACGTTGTTCCTTTTGTCATCGGTATGTTACTTGCCCGAGATTCGATCGTCGGTATCTCAATACCTAGTTCAATCTCATTACCGGCAAGTCTCTTTACTTGTTCCGTAACACATCATCCCGCAACTAACTCATTAGTTGCAATGCTTTCAAGGCTTAAGTGATGTGTATTACCGAGTGGGCCCAGAGATACCTCTCCAACAATCGGAGTGACAAATCCTAATCTCAAAATACGCCAACCCAACAAGTACCTTTGGAGACACCTGTAGAGCACCTTTATAATCACCCAGTTACGTTGTGACGTTTGGTAGCACACAAAGTGTTCCTCCGGTAAACGGGAGTTGCATAATCACATAGTCATAGGAACATGTATAAGTCATGAAGAAAGCAATAGCAACAAACTAAATGATCAAGTGCTAAGCTAACGGAATGGGTCAAGTCAATCACATCATTCTCCTAATGATGTGATCATGTTAATCAAATGACAACTCTTTGTATATGGCTAGGAAACATAACCATCTTTGATCAACGAGCTAGTCAAGTAGAGGCATACTAGTGACACTCTGTTTGTCTATGTATTCACACATGTATCATGTTTCCGGTTAATATAATTCTAGCATGAATAATAAACATTTATCATGATATAAGGAAATAAATAATAACTTTATTATTGCCTCTAGGGCATATTTCCTTCACATATTATAGCACACATGGGCTCTCTCATCAGAATCCGGTGATAGCACACAAGGGTTTACAGGGAGCCTCTATTATATTACAATATCCTCTACATTAGAAAGATAATCTCACTACTATTTGTGTTTTCATGCTTTTCAGATATTGTACATAATGACAATGAATATAAGAATGCACACATCAGAAGAATATTGCAGAATAGTTCAATGGGTAACAAACTTGGCATCAATGGATTGAGGTCCATTGTGGATGCAATGAAACCCACATGCTCCCGACCTATAGATTCGTATTCAGAATATGATCCTAATGACTATTCTGAGCTCAAGGAGTCAAAGGCAGATGGCTTATCCTGTTCACCCAATAAGGTGCCTCTTATAATTTGGCAATGTTTTATTGGTTGCACATATCTTGCATAAGGTGTCTTGCATTTCTTTTGCTTCGTTGCACCGCCATCTGCTTAGTTTACTCATGATATATGTGAAGAAGCCATGCCCATCGATTATCAAGACCTATTACATTTGTCATCATACCATGTTTTTCCATTCAAATGTTGTTCTTGTGTTTCAGGCATCCAAAAGGAAGAGGGTGATTGCAGAACCTGAAGGAGTACAAGCGAAGTCCTTGCAAAAGGTGGTCCTACCGGAGAAATCACATAGCACCCAATGTATATTGGCGATAGAACCAATGCCGCAAAACCTAGGATATCGCAACTATGTTGGTCGCTGCTTTGCTCTTATGAGTACCTATTGTCCTATCGCTGTCCTTACATTCATACCTGGTGGATTATGTGACATCATTGTGCATTATAGCTTGCTTATCCATTGTTCGCTCCAAATTATCAGATCTATATTAATGCTTAAATTAATGTAGAATAAACCCAATGCTTATGAAGAAATTTATTTCTGCATTTTTCTTGTAAGTATCTGTTGTCCTTCATCACTGTACTTATATTTGTCACCTAGTTCTTCATGTACACTTTGCAGCTTATTTTCCCTTGTCCTCCATTTTCTACACATCATATCTACATTTACTATTGCCAAAATATTAAATAAAACCAATGTTACTAAAGAAGTTTAGCTCTGCTGTCACAGCCCTAGAATTTGATTGCAATTAGTTTCATAAGCATCCTGCATCATGTCTAAATTTCTGAAACTTGAATTGAGGATTGTTGAAACCTCAGAAATCTGATTAAAAGAAGGGCAAGCACCCTTTAAATTGCATTCTGTGAATCCAAAATGCCCTAAAAATAGTTTTGTGAATTTTGGCAAGAGTTATATATCAAACCAAAATTCTGGAACATTTTTAAGGAATTATTTGGTCTCTGAATTTAAATCAATAATCTATTTGAATTTGGGGATATATTCATAATATATAATGAATATATTTTCAAATGCTTTGAAATGTTTTATGTACTTTTGGAATAGTCCAGAGAGGTAACATAAAATATCCCAGAATGTTTTGGCACTGTTTGAAATTATTTTGAATTTGAAACAGTGGCAAAATAAAATGAAAAGGGAAACAGAATAGAAAAATTAAAAAGAACAAAACTTACCTGGTCTCACCTGTGCAGCCCACCGGAGAGCTCAGCCATCCGCTGTAGCACTCGGCCCAGCCCACCAGCGCCCTCCCTGTTGTCTACCTCCTCGAGACAGTAGGACAGGGGCGTGTGCTCGCCGTGCGCCGGCACGCGCCAGCCACCTCTTGCTTGCTGCATGCCTCCCCGACGCCGCTACGAGCGCCACGACACCCCTTGGAGACCCCTCACTCCTCTCCCTCACTCTCTGCTCTCTCCCTCGCCCTCTAGTCTCTTCCCCGAGTGAAGCTCATCCTCGCTGCTCGTCACCACCGCGGCCATCGTGCCCCGCCGACTCACTAGCGTGCCCATCGGCTCCGCCTCATCACCACACGTCGACAAGCCAACGGCCACGACCTCGGGAGCCCCTCATCGCCTGCATCTTCGTCGTTATCAAGCTTTGGCACCGACGACCGCCACCGTCGATTCGCTTGCTCCAGCTCCTCCCCGACCCCGCCGTGCTTCTCCACCAAGGCGCTGTGAGCTTTTGCTGCGTTTCCCCCTTTTTCCGCTGTTCCCCGCGCCCTCTATCCGTCGCCCCGTGATCATCGAGCTCCGGCCATCGCCATGGCCGGCGAGCCTCACGCTCCCGAGCTCTTCCGCTCGTCTCTATAGCACCCGCGTGCTCTCCAGGTCCCTACGAAGCCGTAGAAGCCCTCGTTTGGCCTCCCCATGCACCGCAGCGACGCCTGCCTCATGCCCGTGGCTTCGGCAGCCGCCCGGCTCAAAACTGTCGCCAACTACATCGACCGTGCGCCCCCCTGCTGCCTTTGTTGGATGCGCGGGAGGAAGGGATGCAGACTTGTGCCCTTCACGCGTCGAACCGCTGCCGGAGTAGCGTCTCCGGCGAGCCTCCACCACGGTTTTGGTCGCCACTGGCCAACTCCGGCGAGGCCGACGTGGCGACATCATTAGTTGCTAATGAGCCCACTAATCACCCCTATAGAGCCACTGACATGTAGGCCCCACCGCCTATTTGGCCCCACGTGTCTCTTTATGGCATTTTCATGCATGTTAGAGCAATTTATATCCTTTGTTTAGGACAATTCAAATAAATGGCATTTAATAAAGCACATATGGAGTTTGAATTTGAACCTAGTGTTCAAACCAACTCCATTTAACTTGTTGCTAGTTGCATTAGGCCAATCAACAGCATATTGCCATGTCACATTCATGCATCATATTGTTGCATTGCATTGATTTGTGTCCTTCTCTATTTGCCGGTAACCGTCCCCTCTCAGTCAACAATGTTTCCGACGACGTGATCGATGACACCGATGAAGAACTATATTATCTTCAGAAGTGCCATGCAAGCAAAACCCCCCTTGTTCATTCCAATACAATCCCACTCTCTCGCTCCTGCTCTCTTTTACTGCATTAGGACAACAACGATTCATCTGTTACTTGCTGCGGTAGTTGAACCCCTTTCCTATGCATGACCTGTCATTGCCATAGTAAATAGATGAAACCCACTAGCATGAGTAGGAGTTGTTTGAGCCCTGACGTGCCTACTCATTCATGCTTGTTTGTCATGCCTGCTATTGCTTAGAGTCGTGTCAGGTCTGATTCATCGGGGATGAATTGGAAAGTTGTGAACATGTCCTACTATGTGTGAGCTAAGTGTGTTGAACACGATTTGGTAAAGGTATCGATGAGAGGCCATGTAGGAGTACATGGTGGGTTGTTTCATTGAGGCCGTCCTTAAGAACTGAGTTATGTGTCTATGATCCATGAACAGCTACTACCACTCATTGCGATCCTTAATTGATCCTCTCGGCTTCTTAATCACCCTAGTACTATGTCCAGAAGTTGCAACTAGTTTCTGGTGTTTGTAGGTTATGTGTTGGCGGCCGTGCGTAGTGCTGACCCTAGGGGTGGGCTATGATGCGGTAGATACACCGTGGCACGGTGTACCGGGCGCCCGTTTGGTGTCTCGAGAACCCTGTTCACATCGTTCGGGGCCGTATGTGGAAACCTCGGCCGGACTGCCTGCGGATGGAACCTGGATAGGCGATAAACCTGGACTAGAGACTTGAGTGTTTAGGTAGGCCGTGGCCGACACCCTCGTTGGGCTTCCGCTTGAAGGTTGCCGAGCACATGCCGTGTAAACGACGGTAAGTGGTGGGAGCGTGTGTGAAGAAGTACACCCCTACAGGGTTATCATTATCTATTCGAATAGCCAGATTCCTCGGATATGGAAACTTGGACCCCTTGCATAGTTCATAGATAACTTGAAGTGGATACTCTAAAACTCGCAAGATAAGTGTGAGTGCTATGGATGGCCTTCTTGTGGGGAAATGGGAGCGGATCCATTGTCACACCCTGCATTTTGTAACATGTCATTTGCATTAATAAAACATGAAAATTTGGACCAACAAAAACTTTTGCATTATTTGGCTTTTATTTCGAGTTGGTTTTCTCTCTGTGTTTTTCAAGTGCTCTTTAAAGTCAACACAACTCCACCTTCTATACTTCATCTCCTTGCCCCAAACTTCTGCCCAATGATCATGC
Organism: Triticum dicoccoides; assembly: GCF_002162155.2. Taxonomy (NCBI): domain Eukaryota; kingdom Viridiplantae; phylum Streptophyta; class Magnoliopsida; order Poales; family Poaceae; genus Triticum; species Triticum dicoccoides. Next base: position 533,519,593 of record NC_041392.1, read on the forward strand.
CATGTGTATAGATCAATATAGTATTTTCTTACAAAAATAATTTGGCCAAAAAGTATGTTCAAAAATTAGTTTTCCAAAAACCCTTGAATTGAGGTTTGCACAGCAAGTACTTAATTAAGGGCAGTAAAAATCTTTCCAAAAGTATATTTGAATCCTATTAGATATAGGACTCCCATAAACCACAAAAATATAATTTTAAAAGTTATTTTCCTATTTTATTTAGAAGCTTTTTCTTAAGGCCAGAAATGGTCTTTAATAGGGAAAAATTATTTTATTGTTTCAAAAATATTTGACAAAAATGAGGGAAACTCAGTGGACATATATTTTCCATATATAAGAGTTTCAACACATGGTCATGTTCAAAATATTGAACAAAACCTCCCAAAACCCTTTCTGCCCATTCTAAAGATTTGAAATATTTCTACAGGAAATATTTTCATAAAAATCCAAGGAAAATCCAGCAAGTCACAAATTCATATTGTGATCACCTTGCAAAGCCTCATATCAATCGAGGTCATTTTGGTTCACCAAAATGCCCCAAAACCCTCTCTGACCAGAATCAAACTTGAACAACTTTGTACTACCAACTTTCTCTCCTTGACCCCAACTTTTCTGAGCATGTTCACATGACCAAATGAGGCCACTACACCAAGTGGTTCATCAAGGGGAAGTAATTTGCTCAACTAGATCTACACAAGTTCATTTCTGCTAATTTCTAGGGTTTACAAAAGTTACATTGTGAACTTTGCCCAAATAAGCTCAGAATGGGTGTAAGGCCCTAATTATATGTGCAATTTCACCCTATGGAGTCTCCTGCCAAATGGAGTTCATTTGCTTAACCAAACAAGCATCAAACACCTTCTGCCATTTTACTAAAAACCATGTTTTGACCTCTTCCACTCTTCTCCATGGCCTCCACTTTTTACCACAGCCCTCCTAGACCTCTTCTACCTCCAGTAGCAATGGCTACATCTCAGATCAATAATTGAAGGGTGAAACCACCTCTTTTACCTCTCTGGACAGCCCTTGCACCCCTCTTCCTCACCTCCCTCCTCACTCCAATGGCCACCCAAGGCATCCAAGGCTTTCCCCACATTCTTTACTCCTCCCTAGAGCTACCAGACATGCTTGGCCGTGCCCACTTTGCCAAAAAATGGCATGCCGGCCATTTGCACGCTCTGGAGCGTGCTACAGTGTGCTCCCGCACTGTAGCCGCCCCCTGCCAACCACCTCCGGCCACCTCGGCTCTCCCCCTCACGCCAGCCGATGCTCCTCAACGACCGCAGCACACTACGCCTCTGTCCCCCTCCTCCTTCTCCCTCCTGCTGCCCTTGCTCACACGCGCGCCGACCGCCCGAGAGCTCCAATGAACGGCCTCACACGCGCAGCGTCTCTGACCCCTCCCCGCTCCCTCTCTTCTCCCCCTAGGCGTAGTTAACCCCCTCGAACGCCCTAGACTCGGCGCAGCACCCTCCCGAGGCCCGTAGCGACGAGCATGAGCTCCCCGGCGCATGAGCCCACGGTGGACCGCCGCTCGCCTATATAAGGCATCCCCGAGCCCCCATCTAGCCACCACTCGTCC
>NC_041392.1:533521493-533533655 GCF_002162155.2 Triticum dicoccoides
TCTATTGCAGCCGGAATCGACCGGGGCAAGCACCTCCCGAAGCCCTTCCGCCGGCTTCCTCGTCGCCGGCGAACCCCTGCACCCCGCGACCACCTCCACCTTCACCCGAACAGCGACTCCGCCCTGAGCACGCCAGTGCCCTCAGATCGCCTCGTCGTCGACCACAGTGGCGCCGGTAAGCTCGCCGCCCTCTCTGGCCCAAGGTTGACGACGACGGCCGTGGGGCCCGTCCATCAGCCTCACGTCCTGACGTGTGGGTCCCACAAGTCAGGTTTAAAACACACGCGTGCACGTACCGGTTCGCTGCGTCGGCTGGAGGCGTATTTCCCAAATACGCCTTTGACTTGGCAGCCTTGCGCGGGCTGGATTCCCCCTGGGCCTGCTGCACTGTGGCCGAATAGGCCCAGTTGCACAGTGGCCTTTTTCCTTTTCTTTTTCTGTAACTTTTCCAAAAATTCCACTGGATTAAATATTCATCCAAATGAAATAATTCCAACTCCCATATTTTTCTAAAAATCCCACCTATTTAATGGTATATTTTTCACTCATGTCCAAACAACTTTTATGTATTGTTCATATTCAAATTCAAATTTGAATATATTTAAACCCCTCTAAAAATCCATTTCTTCTATTCTGCTACTCCAAAACCAAAACTAGGAATTTTCCCCTTCTTAGTTTTCAACCTAGTATTTAACAAAAATGAGTTGACATTTTTCTAAGCACTTTGGTTTTTCTGTTTTATTACTGCCTTATTTTCTCATTATTATTTTGCGACGATAGATTGCGTTGCTGACGAAGGAGTTGGACCAGAAGACTTTGAAGACCCAGAAGACTTTGTTGAGCCAGGCAAGAAGCCCTTTGACCATGTCTATGAAACCCTTTTTATGCATTTCATATAGCACTTTATTATTGTTGCATCGGAATCATGATGAGATGGTAGCCACTTTGGTGGGTTGCCTTCATTTCCTCCTTGTTGATACTTGCATTGTGCATGACCCTACCTTCTTATGAGGGTTATGCCGGTGGGAGTAGATAGGATGCTAAAGTAGTTGCTACACAAAAAGGGATGGGAATATGCATGGTGATGGAGACAAAGTATTTTCAAAAGACTTTTCGAAAAACCCCATCGGGTGCCACTTATGCCCGAGGGAGATGATGAGTTGGGTAACCACTTGATGACGAAGTGGTGTACCGAGGCAAGTGTGTGTGTGTTGTTTTTCAAAATGGATTGGTTTAAGTTGCGACCGTTATTCCAACCTTACATGCGCAACCACTCTACCCTTGTATGGGAAAGGGCATTATTGATTACCTAGGCCGATACTAGCTTGGAGCCTGCATTACTAGTGACGGGAGAGTTGTTGGTGCGCTCTCTCGGGACGGGGTCGTGCCAGGTAGGGCGGCCAAGAACATTTTTATGGGGCACCCGACACACCGTTGGTACCCCGTGCTAGTGGTATGTGATGAATATGGGAGCAAGGCTCCACAATTTTTAAGTTGTGAAATGTTGGGCACGGGGTTTACTACCAATCGAGTGGACTCCATGTTAGTGTCGTCTAGGGAAAGATAGTGATCGGGTGCTTACCACGGGTACTTGAGGTACCGCGGGTCGTGGATGACACGGAAGTTCCCCGGATCTTGTGGGTAAAGTGTGCAACCTCTGCAGAGTGTAAAACTATTCGAATAGCCGTGTCCATGGTCAAGGACAGTTGGGTAACCGCTCTTGGGCTACGTCCACTTGTTTAAAAACCAGTGTGTGTGGAAAGTACTTCTTGGGTCAAGTCAAAGGACTTGACATGATGAGTTGGGTTGGAGCCCACTCCCTTATGTTGATATCTGTAACCAACCCCTATGGTTACTTGAATTCATGCGATGCATGTTTTACCAGTTATTGAACATGTCATAACACAACAAAAATTAGCTTTCTGCAAAAACTTACCTATGTCATGCATTGTTGTATCTTGAGCCAAAACATGGGTTGCTTGCAAGTACATTCAAAGTACTCATTGGCTTGCCACTGGTTATTTAATTGGCCAGGCATGGAAGAACCGGGTTCGAAGAAGAGTCCTTTGGAGACGAGCATGCGAACTAGGACGTTTCCCAGTCAGAATGCATGTAGGGTTAAGGCAGATGGCATGGGCTCTACTCATCAACGAAGATTTCCGCTGCTTGTGTTTCATTTGATGTTCAGCCCTTAAGGCTTTATCAATGTAAGACTTGACCATAATGGTCATAATTTGTGTAAGACGGTATGTATGGATGTAAGACTCTTGTTATTCAGCTTCTGTGTGTTCAGTGAGCATTGATCTCTGGGATCACTGTACACGTGCATACGGTGATCACGACTTATGAGTTGGGGTCCCCACAGAGCTGGTATCAGAGCCGTCCTGACTGTAGGAAGCTTTAGTTAGCATGTACGTTAGTTATCTTGAGACCATCTAAACTTACCTTCTTTTCTAAAGCTTACCCCACCCAAGATATATTTCCCTTATTGACCTCTCCCATTCAACCTTTGTAGATGGCTGCCATACCCGAAGACTTCCTGACCACCGGATTTCCCGTGCTTCTCGAGGATAGCCTCAAGAAGTGTCAGTTCCACCAAGCCCCCATTTTCACCTACCATGAGCATTGGATCAATGACACCGAGACGGAGTATCATGTGGAAGTGATCGTGAAGGCTAATGACTCTCCAACAAGCTGGTTCTTCGAGGGACCCCAGATGGCAACACTAGTTCTTGCCGTCGAGACGGCAACCCTCAAGGCACTCACCCACCTCCGAGACCTTCTTCCAGAGATGGCAGACGAGTTGGCAACCCGCTTCTTGCCTTATCGGAAGGAAGGTGAGGATGAGAGCAGTGCACCAGCTCCACCATTAGAAGTAGGACTTCCACTCCGATTCTAGACCTACTTCAGCCTTTGTGCAGATAGTTTGGCACAACACTTGGCCTCGGAATCAATGGAGCTCCGAAAGGAACTTCATGAGACCAAGGCACTTCTTCGCCAAACACAAGGGAAGACGGATAGGATCAAGAAGGAAGGTGCTCCCCCTGGTCAGCCCGCGATTGCATACCGAGGCGGAAGACCCCCAAAGGATGGGGAACCACCACATCAGCACCGCATGAGCACAAGGGATTACCGCAAGCTCTTCACACCACTGGCAAAGCAACACCGTGTTGAGATCCTCCACTCCCCCACCCCTTCGAGCAATGAAGGAAGTCAGGCCACCGATGACGAGGAGGAAGACCCAGAAGAGCCAGACTACGCGACCGAGCATTCCACCACTTAGGCATCATTCGCAACCCAGATATGCCCGCTAATAACCCCTACGGTAGGATAGGTCGTGTACCCCTATGCGAAGTCGAGTCCTTGTAATGGTTCATATGAAACCATGTAGAGTTTTCTTTTGATGTGTTTGATGGACGTCGTGCTTTCCTATGGGAACTTGTAAGCGACTACATCACACATTTGGATTTTAATGAATGTGTTTGGCCTTTTGGCCCTTGCATGAAACAACTAGTGTCATACCAACCCCCTTACTAGGCATCCCATCTATATTGCTTTCCCCATCTTTCCCAATCATGAGACCTTGAACGCTCCAACAAGATGCCTGTTGTAACTCGTACTGGTACCTCTACCCAGCTGCAAGGAGCCGGAGCAGAAGCCAGTCAGGACCAAACCCAAGGACAAGCTCCACCATCGTGTAACGCCCTCAATGCGGCTATATCTCCCACGTGTCGAAGCACGACTTAGAGGCATAACCGCATTGAAAGCAATGCGCAAGTGAGGTAATCTTCACACAACCCATGTAATACATAAGGGAAAGAGATACATAGTTGGCTTACAATCGCCACTTCACACAATTACAGGAGTAAAGCATTACATCATCCAGATACAATCAAGGTCCGACTATGGAACCAAAATAAAAGAAGAACCCCAAATGCGACAAAGGTCCCTGATCGACCCCAACTGGGCTCCACTACTGATCAACTAGAACGAAACAACACAAAGGGCAAGATCTTCATCGAGCTCCTCCTTGAGCTTAGTTGCGTCACCTGTTCGGTAACATAGGCACCTGCAAACTGGTTTTGGAAGTATCTGTGAGCCACGGGGACTCAGCAATCTCGCACCCGCGAGATCAAGACTATTTAAGCTCATAGGAAGGATGGAGTAATGAGGTGGAGCTGCAGCAAGCGACTAGCATATATGGTGGCTACAATCGCAAAAGAGAGCGAGAAGAGAGGGCAAAGCACGGTCGATAAAGTATGATCAAGAAGTGATCCTATAGCAACCTACGTCAAGCATAACTCCAACACCGTGTTCATTTCCCAGACTCCGCCGAGAAGAGACCATCACGGTTACACACGCGGTTGATGTATTTTAATTAAGGTCAACTTCGGGTTTTCTACAACCGGACGTTAACAAATTCCCATCTGCCCATAACCGCGGGCACGGCTTTCGAAAGTTCAAATCCCTGCAGGGGTGTCCCAACTTGGCCCATCACAAGCTCTCACGGTCAACGAAGGAATAGACCTCCACCCGAGACATTCCGATCAGACTCGGTATCCCAGTACAACAAGACATTTCGACAGGGTAAAACTAAACCAGCAACACCGCCCGAATGTGCCGACAAATCCCGATAGGAGCTGCACATATCTCTTTCTCAGGGCACACTCAGATGAGCGCTCCATACAACTAAAACCAAACCTCGAGTTTCCCCGAGGGGGCGCTGCACAGGACTCTAGTTCGGACCAACACTCAGAGGAGCACTGGCCCGGGGGGGGTTAAAAAATGATGACCCTTGAGTCTGCAGAACCCAAGGGAAAGAAAAGGCTAGGTGGCAAATGGTAAAACCAATGTTGGGCATTGCTGGAGAAGCTTTACTTAAGGCGAACTGTCAAGGGGTTCCCATTATAGCCCAACCGCGTAAGGGACGCAAAATCCGGGAACATAACACCGATATGACGGAAACTAGGGCGGCAAGAGTGGAACAAAACACCAGGCATAAGGCCGAGCCTTCCACCCTTTACCAAGTATATAGATGCATTAATTAAGTAAGATATATTGTGATATCCCAACAAGTAAACTTGTTCCAACAAGGAACAACATCTCCATGTTCCAACAAGGAACAAACTTCAATCTTCACCTGCAACTAACAACGCTATAAGAGGGGCTGAGCAAAGCGGTAACATAGCCAATCAACGGTTTGCTAGGACATGGTGTGTTAGAGGTTTGACATGGCAATTTGGGAGGCTGACAAGCAAATGGTAGGCATCGTAGCATTGGCATGGCAAAAGAGCGAGCAAACTAGCATAGCAAAGATAGTAGTGATTTCGAGGGTATGATCATCTTGCCTGAGATCCCGCAAGGAAGAAGAACGAATCCAAGAAGAAGACAAACGGTCGTAGACGAACAAATCCTCACAACTCCAGAACGAAACCGAAGCTAATGAGAGAAGCAACCCGGAAAGAAACAAACAACATAGTAAACACACAAGCATAAACAAGTCATGATGCACAAACAAGTATGATGCATGTCCGGCTTAATGAGGCATGGCATAGCAAAGTGCAACAAACAATACTACAAGTTAAGTGGAGCTCAACATGCAACGAGGTGCATGTTGACGGAACACCACATCAATTATTTAGTTATCTCTCGTTTAATCTACCCAACAATATTAACTGTTGTTAAACATGGCAAGAGGTGAAGCATAATATAAACTATACCATCTAAACAATTTAAATGGGGTCGGATATAAAAACAACAAATCCGGTAAATCCCCATATGCATTTAGCAATTTAATGCAACAACAAGTTTAAACATTTTAAATGTTGTTATCATGATGCGGATGACATATACCAGTTTTATGCAATTTTATGAAAATGTTGACATGAGCATGTTATGAAGCATTAGTCGCCATGGCGGAATGAAAAGGGTGCCACAGCGGCGAAACAGAAATGGTGCCACGGCAACATTCCGATCCCGGTAGCTCATGGAGATACCGGTGCAAAAGGAGGCGTGCGGATGTGCGGAACATGCTAGAGATGGTGGGGTGCTCCCGACTACCGGGTTCCCACGGGTTAGTGGCATGGAAAACGAGTGACAATTCGAACACGGTGCAAACGGTGCATCTCATACATGCAAGGGCATCTCATCGCGGTCGTCGTCTCGGGGTTATACCTTCGAAGCGTGCATTTGGGGCGGAACGCGTTCGGAGCGGTGTAGAGGAAGTAGGCGTTCACGGGACGTCGTGGAAGTAGTCGTTCTCGCGGCGACGGAAGTGGTACACACGTTGCTGGGGTACTTGTCGGTCCGGTCTTGGCGACGGTAGTTGTACACAAGTCGTAGAGGAACTTGGCATATCCATGAACTTGCGTTCCGGTGTGGTAGTCGAAGTAGCCGGTCTTGCTGAACTGAAGGGGCATCGAGGGACTAGCAAAGGCCCTGCCTCGGGAGGTCACAGGAGGTGCGTGGAGGTAGCTCGAGCTGCTGGTCGTCGGGGCATGGCCGAGCAGCGGCTGGAAGAAGTGGCCGGTGTTGGCCTTGGCATGAAGCAGGGGAGGCGGAGCTCCTGCTAAGGCGATGGCGGCGAGTAGGCAACGAAACTTGGCGTCGACGTACAGACGCAGCTCGGAGAAGCAACGACTGGACCGTGCAGCGGTGGGTGAGGGACTCCGGGACGACGCGGAGGTCGAGGAACTTGGCCGGTGGCGCGGTTTGGAGCAGATCGGGCGCGAGGAAGGTCGGAGGAGCCCGAGGCGAACGACAGAGGGGCGCGAAGGGGCAGTGCTTGGCGCGAGGGTGCAGCAGCTGCTGCTGTCGGCGGCGAGGTCGAGGAGGGGCACGTGGCCGCCGGAGTTGAGGACGCGGGGCGGCGTCGGGCGCGCAGGGCGAGGAGGAAGACAGGGCGCGGGGGTGGCGTCCCCTTGGTTCGGCGCGACGAGGAAGAAAAGAGGAGGGGGATCGAGGGAGAGAGATGAGTGCGGCGGCCAGAGGAAGAGATGGGGATCGATGGGAGGGAGAGTGGTTCGGGCTAGGGTTACGGGGAAAGGTGGGGGCGGCTGGGCCTTGGGCTTAGAGGCCGGCTGGGCTACAGGCTGCACTCTCTCTTCTCTCTCTCATTTTCCCATTTAAAACAAAACAGAAAAAGAGAAAGAAAAGAAAGAGAAGGATAGGCAAAGAATTAGCACATGCAAATAATATTCTTGGACTCACAAAAAATGAGTTTGTTCCGAGAAAAATAGAAAGGCCATGATTGAAAGATTAAATTCAAACTCATTTGATTTAAATTCAAATGATTTGAATAGGAAGTGAGGTTTGGGAAGGTCCAAAAATGTTCGGATTTTTGGTGGAGCTCCGGAAAACGATGAAATAATTATTGGCAAGGTTGGAGAACAAGAATTGAGATAACAACGGCATGGGATATTTTGCAAGTGGGTTATGGGTAATTCCAAATAAATGGAATAATTTATAATATCTCCCTATATATCGGGAGGGTATGTTATAAAGAGAAGTCACCCTTCCCTCGATTTAAATGGATCGAAAAATCCATACAATTTATTTAGTTGAGTTAAAAAATAAATGACATGATGGCATGATGACATGATGCAATGCACATGATGCAAGGATGAATGCAACAAATAAAACAAATCACACGACGAAACTCGGAATAGCTGGAAGTCTTCTGGAGCGTCGGTCTCGGGGCATTACAACACTCCACCACTACGAGAGGATCTCGTCCCGAGATCTAGGATGGCACCGGAGGGAAACGGAAGAGGAAGATAAGCGGTAAAACTAAGTTGCTTCTTTGACCAATGAGTGAAACCAAAGAACCTTGAGAGGTTGAACAAATTGAAAGAAAGAATACAAAGGAGATGAACGAGATTGCAAACAATCCGTTAGAAAGAGGAACAAGGAACATTATGAGAACTTGAAGGTTGCAAAGACATGAATCAAGAGTTTAATGGACAAGATAGAATTCGAAACCACTCCAGTTAAAACAAGATGAGAGGGGAAGAATTCGGGCAGTACTCTGGTTGAACATGGAAGGAATAGAACATGAACTTGAGAAGATGGGATGTTACTTGATGAAATCAACAACACACTGCCTCCGGAACTATTGAAAGAATGGCACAATGGGTAAGAAGGATTTCAGACAGCTCTCCAGTTGAGGAAGGAGGGAAAACTTGATAAGATTAGAGAACTCGAATGAAAACACGACACTCCGATTAAATGGATAAGCAAGAAAAGAACACGATCCTCACGAATCGAGATGGTGAGTGAAAAGAGCAACGTCACAATGCCTCCGAAAGAAATAATAGAAGATATATCATTGGAATAACAGAATGGAGAAGAAAATGCCAACTTCTGCCACAAATGAGTTTGGAAAGCATCCTTGCAAAGAAGAATTGAACGGAGTTGTTGGAAAATCAACAACGAAAAGCACAAGCTTGTAGTGGGCTTATGGAAAACATCTCAAAATTATGAGGTGACAACCGGCCACTAACGAAAACAATTGCTTGCTTGAGATCAACGAAGAGATGAAAACTTCTTCCACCAAGATGATAAAGAGATAACTTGGATCATTGGCAAGCACCACAAATAGCAACATTCCCAATGGAAGGCTTTTAGGTGAAATATGACACAAGATAACTCCAACAACGAGGTTGATGGATTTAAAAATAACTCATTCTTAACAACATGTGAATCATGGAACATGAACTCAAATTATCAAGAATGACATAATACCACCGCCAAAATATGGTAGAAAGAATTGCACTCCGGATTACCATATAAAGAAAGCTTTTGCTCCTTAGGAAAGAATCTCGATGAAAACTTTGAGAAGGGAATTAAATCCTTGATGAACCATCATGTAGAACCTCCATGAAGAACTCCGGTAAACAAAAGGAATGAAAAGAAAGAGAAATTGAAAACACAAGGTGAATCCTTGCAATGATTTAGATGGATCTCCGTGATAATTAGAGCTTGGAACTCCGGGAAAAAGAGAAGATGAAATAAATGAAACCGAGAATTTTAAGGGCCTCCGGAATAAAGAATTAATCACTTGGATGAACAAGAATAAGAATTATGTTATGCTTATCCTTCACCAATTAAATTGATGACAATCAACGGATTTGGCATACTACTTATTCTCGTAGAAAGGATTAAAAGAGATATATCAAAACTTGAGAAGGTCTTCAACGAACCACCGGTAGGATTGGAACAACAAATGAATTGATATGATAAGAAAGAAGAAAAAATCTTGAACGAACCATCGTACGGATTGAAAATGAATTAAGGGAAGACAAAGAAACACCACCAAGAATTATTGAGGCACACCGGAAGAATCAAAAGCGAAGAGGTTGAGCCAACTATGAAAAGAATTTGAAAGATCTTGGAGAAAAAGCATTTGACTGATGATAACTCATTCTTACGTCAAACTTGGAGAAAAATTTAAGAGTAACGCCGGGAAAATAAGAAGAGTCAGGTAAGATCCTAGAAAAAGACCTGTGGGTTAGGGCCCACTCAAAAGAAACACCGTTGAACAACTTGAAGAGAGATAATGCACCGGTTGAAATAAAAGACTTGAATGAGAGAACATCCTCGAAAGATCTTGAACGAATGCATAGTGGAAACACGAATCTTCGAGATATCTCCAACACTCTGGAACAAATGAATAGCAAGAGGTGAGTGATGGAGAGGTGCACCGGTATGAGAAAGCATTTGACACGAGGAGAGGAATAAGATCAACACTGAAAGCTTGAATTGGATCCACCGGAGAAGCAAAAAAAACGGAGGATGATGAACTTGAAACCCTTGAGCATCTTCATGGGAAATCACCGGATAAGAACATTGATGGAAAAGAATGGAGAAACTTCACAAAGAAAAGGATACTTGGTAAAGAAATCTTAGTCCTTGAGGAAAAAGGGTGGGTGGGTGGGAAAGAACAAAGGCAACTTGGAGACGGATGAAACAAACACCGTTGAGAAGAAATGATAACTGGTCTTGCTGATGTTGAAGTGATCGGATCCACTTGAAGAGAAACACGCCGGTTGAAAAGGATTGGCAAGACAGTCTCGATGATCAAGAAGGATTAGTATTCACATAGCAATATGAGAACACCATTTAGGAAAGGTATGGATTCAACATTTGACTTCGAAGCAACTCGAATACCACAAATAAAACAAAACAAAGGATTGGCTTGCAGAATAAGCCGGAACAAACATATGATAGAGATTTCGTCCGAAGTTTTCGTGGTGGGGCCTACATGGGCTCGATCGTACAGCACCATCATGTACAAGGCAGTGCACATGACATACGAAGCGTCCCCGAGTCGGCATAGCCAAGGACTCTTTAAGACACAACGAGACCACTGTAAAACCAACCGTGAATAGGCGGACCACTAGACGTCGAACCCCAATTTCATATCATACATCCGTCAGAAAGATATCCTAAGAGCTACTTGAATTCCCACCTATGAAACTCCCGAAATTTTCCGGTTATGCAATCAGGTGTTGGGGATACAGGGGAAGCATAATATCTCACCCAAACTAACAAATCCTACATCCAGCTGTATCCATCTTTCAACACATAACCAAGAAAACTTCGGAAACCATCTACCTCAACCTTCGAAAAGCATCCGTTATACAAGTCATGGCAATACTCCCGTACTCACCTCAGTACTGGGTTATCGGGGTTATCTCACCAACAACTGCATAAAAGAGATTTTCGATGTCGGCGTACTAAACTCAGGTATTCCAGAACTGCAACGATAAAATTATGGCGACAACACCTCAGAGCTCAACTCCCCGGGACACTTCCACTAAACCCCTGACAGGAGGCACCAAGACAATGTTCTCATCATAAAACCATCGAAACGATTCCAAGATACCCGCGTGATCCTAAATTTTTTTTTAGTGAAATTTGAGAAGAGAAGAGTCAAAACTCTACGTCAGGATGCCTTACCAGAGCGATGAAGAGACTGGGGAGTAAAAAGAATTCCTAACTCTCCGATATATAATTCCTAAATGACTCAAAACATTTTTCTAGACACAACTCGGCCGCTAAAAACGATCAAGCAATGGGGCTCCTAAGGTTGGGGAAGGCTCTGATTACCAACTTGTAACGCCCTCAATGCGGCTATATCTCCCACGTGTCGAAGCACGACTTAGAGGCATAACCGCATTGAAAGCAATGTCGCAAGTGAGGTAATCTTCACACAACCCATGTAATACATAAGGGAAAGAGATACATAGTTGGCTTACAATCGCCACTTCACACAATTACAGGAGTAAAGCATTACATCATCCAGATACAATCAAGGTCCGACTACGGAACCAAAATAAAAGAAGAACCCCAAATGCGGCAAAGGTCCCTGATCGACCCCAACTGGGCTCCACTACTGATCAACTAGAACGAAACAACACAAAGGGCAAGATCTTCATCGAGCTCCTCCTTGAGCTTGGTTGCGTCACCTGTTCGGTAACATAGGCACCTGCAAACTGGTTTTGGAAGTATCTGTGAGCCACGGGGACTCAGCAATCTCGCACCCGCGAGATCAAGACTATTTAAGCTCATAGGAAGGATGGAGTAATGAGGTGGATCTGCAGCAAGCGACTAGCATATATGGTGGCTATAATCGCAAAAGAGAGCGAGAAGAGAGGGCAAAGCACGGTCGATAAAAGTATGATCAAGAAGTGATCCTATAGCAACCTACGTCAAGCATAACTCCAACATCGTGTTCACTTCCCAGACTCCGCCGAGAAGAGACCGTCACGGTTACACACACGGTTGATGTATTTTAATTAAGGTCAACTTCGGGTTTTCTACAACCGGACGTTAACAAATTCACATCTGCCCATAACCGCGGGCACGGCTTTCAAAAGTTCAAATCCCTGCAGGGGTGTCCCAACTTGGTCCATCACAAGCTCTCACGGTCAACGAAGGAATAGACCTCCACCCGAGACATTCCGATCAGACTCGGTATCCCAGTACAACAAGACATTTCGACAGGGTAAAACTAAACCAGCAACACCGCCCGAATGTGCCGACAAATCCCGATAGGACCTGCACATATCTCTTTCTCAGGGCACACTCAGATGAGCGCTCCATACAACTAAAACCAAACCTCGAGTTTCCCCGAGGGGGCGCTGCACAGGACTCTAGTTC
>NC_041392.1:533533684-533542966 GCF_002162155.2 Triticum dicoccoides
CGGACCAACACTCAGAGGAGCACTGGCTCGGGGGGGGGGGGTTAAAAAAATGATGACCCTTGAGTCTGCAGAACCCAAGGGAAAGAAAAGGCTAGGTGGCAAATGGTAAAACCAATGTTGGGCATTGCTGGAGAAGCTTTACTTAAGGCGAACTGTCAAGGGGTTCCCATTATAGCCCAACCGCGTAAGGGACGCAAAATCCGGGAACATAAGACCGATATGACGGAAACTAGGGCGGCAAGAGTGGAACAAAACACCAGGCATAAGGCCGAGCCTTCCACCCTTTACCAAGTATATAGATGCATTAATTAAGTAAGATATATTGTGATATCCCAACAAGTAAACATGTTCCAACAAGGAACAACATCTCCATGTTCCAACAAGGAACAAACTTCAATCTTCACCTGCAACTAACAACGCTATAAGAGGGGCTGAGCAAAGCGGTAACATAGCCAATCAACGGTTTGCTAGGACATGGTGGGTTAGAGGTTTGACATGGCAATTTGGGAGGCTGACAAGCAAATGGTAGGCATCGTAGCATTGGCATGGCAAAAGAGCGAGCAAACTAGCATAGCAAAGATAGTAGTGATTTCGAGGGTATGATCATCTTGCCTGAGATCCCGCAAGGAAGAAGAACGAATCCAAGAAGAAGACAAACGGTCGTAGATGAACAAATCCTCACAACTCCGGAACGAAACCGAAGCTAACGAGAGAAGCAACCCGGAAAGAAACAAACAACATAGTAAACACACAAGCATAAACAAGTCATGATGCACAAACAAGTATGATGCATGTCCGGCTTAATGAGGCATGGCATAGCAAAGTGCAACAAACAATACTACAAGTTAAGTGGAGCTCAACATGCAACGAGGTGCATGTTGACAGAACACCACATCAATTATTTAGTTATCTCTCGTTTAAGCTACCCAACAATATTAACTGTTGTTAAACATGGCAAGAGGTGAAGCATAATATAAACTATACCATCTAAACAATTTAAATGGGGCCGGATATAAAAACAACAAATCCGGTAAATCCCCATATGCATTTAGCAATTTAATGCAACAACAAGTTTAAACATTTTAAATGTTGTTATCATGATGCGGATGACATATACCAGTTTTATGCAATTTTATGAAAATGTTGACATGAGCATGTTATGAAGCATTAGTCGCCATGGCGGAATGAAAAGGGTGCCACGGCGGCGAAACAGAAATGGTGCCACGGCAACATTCCGATCCCGGTAGCTCATGGAGATACCGGTGCAAAAGGAGGCGTGCGGATGTGCGGAACATGCTAGAGATGGTGGGGTGCTCCCGACTACCGGGTTCCCACGGGTTAGTGGCATGGAAAACGAGTGACAATTCGAACACGGTGCAAACGGTGCATCTCATACATGCAAGGGCATCTCATCGCGGTCGTCGTCTCGGGGTTATACCTTCGAAGCGTGCATTCGGGGCGGAACGCGTTCGGAGCGGTGTAGAGGAAGTAGGCGTTCACGGGACGTCGTGGAAGTAGTCGTTCTCGCGGCGACGGAAGTGGTACACACGTTTCCTGGGTACTTGTCGGTCCGGTCTTGGCGACGGTAGTTGTACACAAGTCGTAGAGGAACTTGGCATATCCATGAACTTGCGTTCCGGTGTGGTAGTCGAAGTAGCCGGTCTTGCTGAACTGAAGGGGCATCGAGGGACTAGCAAAGGCCCTGCCTCGGGAGGTCACAGGAGGTGCGTGGAGGTAGCTCGAGCTGCTGGTCGTCGGGGCATGGCCGAGCAGCGGCTGGAAGAAGTGGCCGGTGTTGGCCTTGGCATGAAGCAGGGGAGGCGGAGCTCCTGCTAAGGCGATGGCGGCGAGTAGGCAACGAAATTTGGCGTCGACGTACAGACGCAGCTCGGAGAAGCAACGACTGGACCGTGCAGCAGTGGGCGAGGGACTCCGGGACGACGCGGAGGTCGAGGAACTTGGCCGGTGGCGCGGTTTGGAGCAGATCGGGCGCGAGGAAGGTCGGAGGAGCCTGAGGCGAACGACAGAGGGGCGCGAAGGGGCAGCGCTTGGCGCGAGGGTGCAGCAGCTGCTGCTGTCGGCGGCGAGGTCGAGGAGGGGCATGTGGCCGCCGGAGTTGAGGACGCGGGGCGGCGTCGGGCGCGCAGGGTGAGGAGGAAGACAGGGCGCGGGGGCGGCGTCTCCTTGGTTCGGCGCGATGAGGAAGAAAAGAGGAGGGGGATCGAGGGAGAGAGATGAGTGCGGCGGCCAGAGGAAGAGATGGGGATCGATGGGAGGGAGAGTGGTTCGGGCTAGGGTTACGGGGAAAGGTGGGGGCGGCTGGGCCTTGGGCTTAGAGGCCGGCTGGGCTACAGGCTGCACTCTCTCTTCTCTCTCTCATTTTCCCATTTAAAACAAAACAGAAAAAGAGAAAGAAAAGAAAGAGAAGGATAGGCAAAGAATTAGCACATGCAAATAATATTCTTGGACTCACAAAAAATGAGTTTGTTCCGAGAAAAATAGAAAGGCCATGATTGAAAGATTAAATTCAAACTCATTTGATTTAAATTCAAATGATTTGAATAGGAAGTGAGGTTTGGGAAGGTCCAAAAATGTTCGGATTTTTGGTGGAGCTCCGGAAAACGATGAAATAATTATTGGCAAGGTTGGAGAACAAGAATTGAGATAACAACGGCATGGGATATTCTGCAAGTGGGTTATGGGTAATTCCAAATAAATGGAATAATTTATAATATCTCCCTATATATCGGGAGGGTATGTTATAAAGAGAAGTCACCCTTCCCTCGATTTAAATGGATCGAAAAATCCATACAATTTATTTAGTTGAGTTAAAAAAAATGACATGATGGCATGATGACATGATGCAATGCACATGATGCAAGGATGAATGCAACAAATAAAACAAATCACACGACGAAACTCGGAATAGCTGGAAGTCTTCTGGAGCGTCGGTCTCGGGGCGTTACACACCGCCACCACCTCCAAACATGGACATGGCTCAGCTTCTCCAAGCCTTCCGAGAGGAACGCCAAGCCAACACTGCAACCCTCCAGATGATTGCTCAAGCTGTCAACCGCCAGCGAGCGGGAAACGGCAATGGACATTCCACGTTGGTGGAGTTCAAGAAGCATGCACCACCCACCTTCATCGAGACTGCTGAACCCCTGGATGCAGACGACTGGGTCCGCACCATTGAGGATCTGCTGGAACTAGTCGGATGCACTGAGGACCGTGAGAAGGTGGCATATGCTGCTCACTGTCTCGGGGGAACTGCCAGAGCTTGGTGGGATGGATTCAAGGCCATGCATGCTGAGCAAAACATCACTTGGAATGACTTCAAGGCAGAATTCTGCAAGGCCCACATTCCTTCTGGAATCATGGCCATCAAGAAGCGTGAATTCCGAGCCCTGAAGCAAGGAAGTAGCACTGTCAAGGAGTACATGCAGAAGTTCAGTGTTCTCTCAAGGTATGCTCCAGAGGATGTCAGCACTGATGCTGCCAAAAGGGAGCGCTTCATGGAAGGCCTTAACCAGACTCTGCAGTACTCGCTTGTTGTGTGTGACTGCCCAACCTTTCCTGATCTGGTGAACAAGGCACTCATGCTTGAGAACAAGCGACGTGCTTTGGACGATACTCGTAAGTGCAAGATGATCAGCAAGGGTAGCTCCAGCAACCAGAGGCCTCGCCCGTGGCAGCCAGCCCCGGTCAAGCCAACCTATCAACAGCCAAGAGCCCCTGTACCTCGCACCAACTATCAGCCTCAACAGTATGCCAACCCCAGGCCAGCTTTCAACAACCCCAATAACAATGCCAGCAAGAGCAGCAACCCCAATCAAGTCACTTGCTTCGGATGTGGTCAGGGAGGACACTACTCCAAGTATTGCCCCAACAAGAAGCCCGACGCCCCGCGGCCCAATGCGCAGAACCCAAGGCAAGGCTGTGGAATGCCACCAAGGAACCAAGCTCCCCGCAACCCGCCCAACAACGGCAAGGGTCGTGTGAATCATGTCACTGCAGAAGAAGCCCAGGAAGACCCGGACATCGTGATGGGTACGTTCCTTGTTAACTCAGCACCTACAACTGTCTTGTTTGATTCTGGAGCCACGCATTCATTTGTCACCCAAGAGTTTGCATTAAAAAGTGGCATGACCCCAACACCCCTGAATAACCCTATGGTGGTGCAAACCCCCGGAGCAGAGATGAGAGCCAAGATAGGATGTAAAGGAGTTGGGATTGTCATTAATGGGGTAGACTTCCTAGCAGACCTTATCGTCTTAAGATCACAAGGCTTGGATGTGATCTTAGGAATGAATTGGCTCATCAAGCACCAAGGCTTGTTAGATTGCGCCAATCGGACCGTCACTGTAACCAATGACCAAGGAGTCGAAGTTAAATTTGCCTCCAACCCCTCCTCTGCTCAAGCCAACCAAGTCAACTGTCTGACTAAAGTTGGATTGGAGCAAGTGCTGGTGGTATGCGAATACCCCGATGTCTTTCCTGATGAGCTACCAGGAATGCCTCCAGACCGAGACATTGAGTTCATTATCGAGCTCATGCCCGGAGCAGGACCCATCTATAAGAAGCCTTATAGAATGGGATCGGAAGAGTTAGCAGAGTTGAAGAAGCAACTGGAAGAGCAGTTGAGGAAAGGATTTATCCGCCCTAGTGCCTCCCCTTGGGGATCACCTGTTCTGTTTGTGGCAAAGAAGGACGGTACCATCCGCGTGTGCATTGACTACCGCTCCCTCAATGAAGTTACGATCAAGAACAAGTATCCACTTCCCAAGATTGAAGATCTGTTTGATCAACTCAATGGGGCCAAGGTGTTCTCCAAGATCGACCTCAGATCTGGGTACTACCAGCTGAAAATCAGACCCCGAGATATTTCGAAGACGACATTTGTAACCAGATATGGCCTGTATGAGTGCACGGTCATGTCCTTTGGATTGACCAATGCCCCAGCTTACTTCATGTATCTCATGAATAAGGTCTTCATGGAATATTTGGACAAGTTTGTCGTTGTCTTCATTGATGACATTCTTGTCTTCTCGAAGACGGAAGAAGAGCACGAACGACACTTGAGGATGGTCCTAGACAAGCTTCGAGAGCACCAACTGTATGCCAAGTTCAGCAAGTGCGAATTTTGGCTACGTGAAGTTGGATTCTTGGGTCATGTTTTGACCGAATAAGGATTGTCGGTCGATCCCACTAAGATTGAAGCCGTGACTGAATGGAAATCCCCAAGCAATGTGAAGGAAGTCAGAAGCTTCCTCGGACTCGCGGGATATTACCGCAAGTTCGTTGAAGGATTCTCAAGCATTGCACGACCCATGACTTAGCTCTTGAAGAAGGACAAGAAGTTTGAATGGACGCCGAAGTGCGAAGAAAGCTTCCAGGAGCTGAAGAAGAGATTTACCACCGCCCCAGTTTTGGCCACACCAGATATACACAAGGAATTTGTGAAATATTGTGATGCGTCGAGAACCGGACTTGGAGGTGTTCTCATGCAAGAGGGCAGAGTCGTAGCTTACCTTTCAAGGCAACTACGGCCTCATGAAGAGAACTATGCTACTCATGACCTCGAGTTGGCAGCTGTAGTTCATGCCCTGAAGACATGGCGACATTACCTCCTAGGGAAGCGGTGTGAGATATACACGGATCACAAAAGTCTAAAGTATATTTTCACTCAGAAGGAATTGAACATGAGGCAAAGAATATGGCTAGAGTTGATCAAGGATTATGACCTTAGTGTTCAATACCACCCTGGAAAGGCTAATGTGGTAGCAGATGCATTAAGCAGAAAGGCTTGTTCCTTGAATACTATGCTTAAGGACAGGCTACCCGCCTTGTATGAAGAACTTGAAAGCTTTGGGTTGGAACTGGTTGCACCAGGATTCTTGGCCAACCTCGAAGTTAGGCCTACCTTGATAGATGATGTTAAGGAAGCTCAGAAGGGACACGAGAGTATTGAAGGCATCAAGAGGAAGATCAAGGCAGGCAAGGCCCTAGGATTCTCAGAGGATGAGCAAGGAATTGTGTGGTTTGGGAATCGCATTTGCGTACCCAATAAGGTTGAGCTCAAGAATTTGATCTTGCAAGAAGCTCATGACACCCCATATTCCATCCACCCCGGAGGAGCCAAGATGTATCAAGACCTGAAGGAAAGATTCTGGTGGCATGGCATGAAGAGAGAGATAGCCACTTCCGTTGATAAGTGTGACATATGCCAAAGGGTCAAAGCTGAACATCAGCGACCCGCTGGATTGTTACAGCCTCTCAAGGTGCCTGAATGGAAATGGGATAAAGTCGGAATGGACTTCATCACTGGATTACCCAGGTCAAATAAGGGACATGACTCCATCTGGGTCATAGTCGACCATTTGACCAAAGTAGCCCATTTCATTCCTATCAAAACGACTTACAAGGGAAACCAGCTAGCCAGCCTCTACATCAACAGAATCGTAAGCCTTCATGGTGTTCCCAAGGAGATTGTGTCAGATCGAGGGACCCATTTTACCTCAAGGTTCTGGAAGAAGTTCCAAGAGGCCATGGGGACCAAGTTGTCCTTTAGCACTGCTTTCCACCCACAGACCGGAGGTCAGATAGAGCGACTGAATCAGATACTCGAAGACATGCTCCGAGCCTGTGTCTTAGCATATGGAGCTAGGTGGGAAGATTGCCTCTCTTTCGCTGAGTTCTCCTACAACAACAGTTATCAGTCAAGCCTCCAGATGGCACCATTTGAGGTGTTGTACGGACGCAAGTGTCGCACACACCTCAATTGGTCAGAGACTGGAGAAGGACTAGTCTTTGGGCCCGATATCCTCCGTGAAGCAGAAGAGCAAGTCCAGCTTGTCAGAGAGTGTTTGAAGACTGCCAAGTCAAGGCAGAAGATCTACGCTGACTCACGTCGGAGAGACATGACCTTCCGAGTTGGAGACCATGTCTATCTCCGGGTTACATCTCTCAAGGGAACCCAGCGCTTCCATGTCAAAGGAAAACTCGCACCAAGATACATCGGCCCCTTTGAGATCACTGAACAGCGAGGAGAAGTGGCTTACCAGTTGGAACTGGCACCTGAACTATCCGATGTGCACAACATATTCCTCGTGTCACAACTTCGGAAGTGTCTCCAAGTTCCAGACAAACCTGATCTTTCCAAAGACGTCGATCACCAAGCCATTGACCTTCAGCCCGATTTGACCTACCGTGAGAGACCCATCTGCATTTTGGACGAGGCTGAATGACGCACTCGAAGCCGCACCATCAAGTACTTCAAGGTCCAGTGGAGCAACCACACTGAAGCAGAAGCAACCTGGGAACGTGAAGACTACCTTAGATCCGAGTTTCCGTATCTCTTTAAAGCCTAGTTTAGGAATCTCGGGGACGAGATTCTTGTAAGGGGGGTAGGTCTGTCACACCCTGCATTTTGTAACATGTCATTTGCATTAATAAAGCATGAAAATTTTTACCAACAAAAACTTTTGCATTATTTGGATTTTATTTGGAGTTGGTTTTCTCTCTATGTTTTTCAAGTGCTCTTTAAAGTCAACACAACTCCACCTTCTATACTTCATCTCCTTGCCCCAAACTTCTGCCCAATGATCATGCCATGTGTATAGAGCAATATAGTATTTTCTTACAAAAATAATTTGGCCAAAAAGTATTTTCAAAAATTAGTTTTCCAAAAACTCTTGAATTGAGGTTTGCACAACAAGTACTTAATTAAGGGCAGTAAAAATCTTTCCAAAAGTATATTTGAATCCTATTAGATATAGGACTCCCATAAACCACAAAAATATAATTTTAAAAGTTATTTTCCTATTTTATTTAAAAGCTTTTTCTTAAGGCCAGAAATGGTCTTTAATAGGGAAAAATTATTTTATTGTTTCAAAAATATTTGACAAAAATCAGGGAAACTCAGTGGACATATATTTTCCATATATAAGAGTTTCAACACATGGTCATGTTCAAAATATTGAACAAAACCTCCCAAAACCCTTTCTGCCCATTCTAAGGATTTGAAATATTTCTACAGGAAATATTTTCATAAAAATCCAAGGAAAATCCAGCAAGTCACAAATGCATATTGTGATCACCTTGCAAAGCCTCATATCAATCGAGGTCATTTTGGTTCACCAAAATGCCCCAAAACCCTCTCTGACCAGAATCAAACTTGAACAACTTTGTACTACCAACTTTCTTTCCTTGACCCCAACTTTTCTGAGCATGTTCACATGACCAAATGAGGCCACTACACCAAGTGGTTCATCAAGGGGAAGTGATTTTCTCAACTAGATCTACACAAGTTCATTTCTGCTAATTTCTAGGGTTTACAAAAGTTACATTGTGAACTTTGCCCAAATAAGCTCAAAATGGGTGTAAGGCCCTAATTATATGTGCAATTTCACCCTGTGGAGTCTCCTGCCAAATGGAGTTCATTAGCTTAACCAAACAAGCATCAAACACCTTCTGCCATTTTAATAAAACCCCTGCTTTGACCTCTTCCACTCTTCTCCATGGCCTCCACTTTTTACCACAGTCCCTCCTAGACCTCTTCTACCTCCAGTAGCAATGGCTGCATCTCAGATCAATAATTGAAGGGTGAAACCACCTCTTTTACCTCTCTGGACAGCCCTTGCACCCCTCTTCCTCACCTCCCTCCTCACTCCAGTGGCCACCCAAGGCATCCAAGGCTTTCCCCACATTCTTTACTCCTCCCTAGAGCTACCAGACATGCTTGGCCGTGCCCACTTTGCCAAAAAAAAATGGCATGCCGGCCATTTGCACGCTCTGGAGCGCGCTACAGTGCGCTCCCGCACTGTAGCCGCCCCCTGCCAACCACCTCCGGCCGCCTCGGCTCTCCCCCTCACGCCAGCCGATGCTCCTCGACGTCCGCAGCATGCTACGCCTCTGTCCCCCTCCTCCTTCTCCCTCCTGCTGCCCTTGCTCACACGCGCGCCGGCCGCCCGAGAGCTCCAATGAACGGCCTCACACGCGCGGCGTCTCTGACCCCTTGCCGCTCCCTCTCTTCTCCCCTGGGCGTAGTTGACCCCCTCGAACGCCCTAGACTCGGCGCAACACCCTCGCGAGGCCTGTAGCGACGAGCACGAGCTCCCCAGCACACGAGCCCACGGTGGACCGCTGCTCGCCTATATAAGGCATCCCCGAGCCCCCATCTAGCCACCACTCGTCCTCTTCCACTCCAAATAGCCCCACTGGGCCTCCCATTCACTCCTAGAGCCGCCCGAGCTCGAGATCGAGCTCGAGCTCCTCCGCTTC
>NC_041392.1:533543396-533570747 GCF_002162155.2 Triticum dicoccoides
CTGGAACCGCCTCACCTCTCTTACCATTTCCCCTCTGTCTCCCCTCTCTATTGCAGCCGGAATCGACCGGGGCAAGCACCTCCCGAAGCCCTTCCGTCGGCTTCCTCGTCGCCGGCGAACCCCTACACCCCGGCGACCACCTCCACCTCCACCCGAACGGCGACTCCGCCCTAAGCATGCCAGTGCCCTCAGATCGCCTCGCCGTCGACCACAGCGGCGCCGGTCAGCCCGCCGCCCTCTCTGACCCAAGGTTGACGACGATGGCCATGGGGCCCGTCCATCAGCCTCACGTCTTGACGTGTGGGTCCCACACGTCCGGTTTAAAACACACGCGCGCGTGTACCGGTTCGCTGCGTTGGCTGGAGGCATATTTCCCAAATACGCCTTCGACGTGGCAGCCTTGCGCGGGCTGGATTCCCCCTGGGCCTGCTGCACTATGGCCGAATAGGCCCAGTTGCACAGTGGCCTTTTTCCTTTTCTTTTTCTGTAACTTTTCCAAAAATTCCACTGGATTAAATATTCATCCAAATGAAATAATTCCAACTCCCATATTTTTATAAAAATCCCACCTATTTAATAGTATAATTTTCACTCATGTCCAAACAACTTTTATGTATTGTTCATATTCAAATTCAAATTTGAATATATTTAAACCCCTCTAAAAATCCATTTCTTCTATTCTGCTACTCCAAAACCAAAACTAGGAATTTTCCCCTTCTTAGTTTTCAACCAAGTATTTAACAAAAATGAGTTGACATTTTTTTGAGCACTTTGGTTTTTCTGTTTTATTATTGCCTTATTTTCTTGTTATTATTTTGCGACGATAGATTGCGTTGCTGACGAAGGAGTTGGACCAGAAGACTTTGAAGATCCAGAAGACTTTGTTGAGCCAAGCAAGCAGCCCTTTGACCATGTCTATGAAACCCTTTTTATGCATTTCATATAGCACTTTATTATTGTTGCACCGGAATCATGATGAGATGGTAGCCACTTTGGTGGGTTGTCTTCATTTCCTCCTTGTTGATACTTGCATTGTGCATGACCCTACCTTCTTATGAGGGTTATGCCGGTGGGAGTAGATAGGATGCTAAAGTAGTTGCTACGTAAAAAGGGACGGGAATATGCATGGTGATGGAGACAAAGTATTTTCAAAAGACTTTTCGAGAACCCCCATCGGGTGCCACTTATGCCCGGGGTAGATGATGAGTTGGGTAACCACTTGATGACGAAGTGGTGTACCGAGGCAAGTGTGTGTGTTGTTTTTTAAAACGGATTGGTTTAAGTTGCGACCGTTATTCCAACCTTACATGCGCAACCACTCTACCCTTGTATGGGAAAGGGCATTATTGATTACCTAGGCCGATACTAGCTTGGAGCCCGCATTACTAGTGACGGGAGAGTTGTTGGTGCGCTCTCTCGGGACGGGGTCGTGCCAGGTAGGGCGGCCAAGAACATTTTTATGGGGCACCGGACACACCGTTGGTACCCCGTGCCAGTGGTATGTGATGAATATGGGAGCAAGGCTCCACAATTTTGAAGTTGTGAAATGTTGGGCATAGGGCTTACTACCAATCGAGTGGACTCCATGTTAGTGTCATCTAGGGAAAGATAGTGATCGGGTGCTTACCCCGGGTACTTGAGGTACCGCGGGTCGTGGATGACACGGAAGTTCCCCCGATCTTGTGGGTAAAGTGTGCAACCTCTGCAGAGTGTAAAACTATTCGAATAGCCGTCTCCACGGTCAAGGACAGTTGGGTAACCGCTCTTGGGCTACGTCCACTTGTTTACAAACCAGTGTGTGTGGAAAGTACTTCTTGGGTCAAGCCAAAGGACTTGACATGATGAGTTGGGTTGGAGCCCACTCCCTTATGTTGATATCTGTAAGAAACCCCTATGGTTACTTGAATTCATGCGATGCATGGTTTACCAGTTATTGAACATGTCATAACACAACAAAAATTAGCTGTCTGCAAAAACTTACCTATGTCATGCATTGTTGTATCTTGAGCCAAAACATGGGTTGCTTGCGAGTACATTCAAAGTACTCATTGGCTTGCCACTGGTTATTTAATTGGCCAGGCATGGAAGAACCGGAGTTCAAAGAAGAGTCCTTTGGAGACGAACATGCGAACTAGGACGTTTCCCAGTCAGAATACCTGTAGGGTTAAGGCAGATGGCACGGGCTCTACTCATCGATGAAGATTTCCGCTGCTTGTGTTTCATTTGATGTTCAACCCTTAAGGCTTTATCAATGTAAGACTTGACCATAATGGTCATAATTTGTGTAAGACGGTATGTATGGATGTAAGACTCTTGTTGTTCAGCTTCTGTGTGTTCAGTGAGCATTGATCTTTGGGATCATTGTACACGTGCATTCGGTGATCACGACTTATGAGTCGGGGTCCCCACATCCATAGTGGTGTATTGAATGGTGAATATGTGGACTCGTGTGCACCACCTCAAAAGAGCTGCTTGTAGTCGTAGTCAGGTTAGCCACTGAGTCAAAGCTGGCTTGCTGCAGTTAAACTCCACCACCCCCTTTATTGATACCGATAAATATGTTGATAGTTCTGATGTAAGTCTTGCTGGGTACATTTGTACTCACGTTTGCCTATTTTATGTTTTGCAGAGAGACGTCAGTCTCGCTAGTAGTTCCGTGTGGACTTCGACGTTTAGCTTGATACCTCAGCTACGATCTTGTGCCCTCGGCAGGATCTGGTAGATAGTCAAGCTTCTTAGCCTTTTTCATTTGTAGATGTCTGTACTCAGACATGTTAAGCTTCCGCATGTGCTTTGATTTGTATGCTATGATTGTTGGGTCATGAGACCCATGTTTGTAATATCTCGCTCCTCGGAGCCTAATGAATAAATGTTTGAGTCGTAGAGTCTTGTTGTGATGCCATGTTGTATTTACACATGTCGAGCATATTGTGTGTATGATTGAAATGCTTGGTATGTGTGGGATCCGACAATCTAGTTGTTTATCCTTGGCAGCCTCTCTTATGGGGAAATGTAGTCTTGCGCTTCCATGAGCCATAGTAGTCCGCTACAGCCCAGTTCACTGGAGTCCTGCTAGCCCAGCACTACTGCTCTGGAACACTTGACTGGCCGGCATGTGTTTCACTCCGTTCCTGCGTCTGTCCCTTCGGGGAAATGTCACACGGTGACGTCCGGAGTCCTGTTAGCCCAGTGCTACAGCACCAATTCACATGCTGCTGACCGACATGTTTGATGTGATTCATGTATGCCTGTCCCCATAGGTTAGTGCCGCTTTGGGTTCACGACTAGCCATGTCGGCCTGGGTTCTCTGTCATATGTATGCTAGCAACACTATCATATACGTGAGCCAAAAGACGCAAACTGTCCCGGGCCATGGTAAGGCAACACCCGTGGGAATACCGTCCGTGAGGCCGCAAAGTGATATGAGGTGTTACCAGCTAGATCGATGTGACTTGAAATCGGGGTCCTGACAGCTTTGATATCAGAGCCTGACTGCCTGTAGGATTACCAAGCCAAACTGGTCGAAGTTGTGTCTAGAAATGCTTTAGTTATGTAGGGGAATTGATTGTGGAAGGGAACGTAAGGCTCTTTTTACTTCTTATACCCTATGCCCTTCTGATCTGAGTCATCTTATCTTTTCTACGGGGTTAAGAATTAGGCTTCTCTTCTATCTCTCAGGATGACGTGTTACTAAACTGTAGTTGCCTAGGATTGTTGAGTTCAAGCCTCAGTTCAGTTCCTACTACTTCCATATGTTCATAGCTGGCCTCAGAACCTTGGTATTGTGATGTTGAGAGGTTATGCCACCATCTTTGCAGGATGTCTCAAATCATTTTGAGCATTTACAGTCGTTATGCTTTCCGAGTCATCCTAGGTCTCAAAATAGACTGATGCACTTGCAAATCTTTCCTCCATGTTCCCGTTGTATTTTTGGGCCAGATTAAGCACACTAATCGGTGTGTTGAGGTACTCCATTGCCTTGACGTGTATGTTGGAGTTAGTATTATGACCCTAGGTGTCCTTGAGAATTTAGCAATGCTTTCGTATCCCCAGTGTGATGATTCTGGCCATCATTCTTGAAAGCATCCCATGATGCCATTTAGTAGTAGATATTCTATTTCTAGGTTCTTAAGCCCAAGATTCACCCTACTTGCTTCATGTTGATAGTGTTGCTAGTTCCTTTAGGATATTAGTAACCTTGCGATAGTCCTCGAGGTTTGTGGTATTTCCTTCTTTCAAATACCATGAAGTGCTTGCGGCAGAAGTTCTTTTGAACCAAAAGATCACAACCAGAGTGCTCTTGATGAGTTCTCCGTTCTACATTGTGACTCTGCCAGTTCTACCTTTCTACATGGGTTATCCGGAAGAAATATGTTGAACTCATTCGGCATACTAATCTATGCATCCACAACTCAGAAAGATATATGTCCTCTTGAGTTGTCCCTCTTCATTTGTATTCCGACCATCGTCTATCAATTGATAGTCAGGAGTAATTGTGCATCCATGTTATCGATGCTTATTATTCTTGTGGTCCGTTAAGCCATTCTATTTCAGAATGACTAGGACAAACAAACTCCAGTACTTCATCTATATCCAGGATTGTGTCAAAGCAATTGTGTTCTGCAGATCAAATGCCCATCCAGCTTTTGCTCTGTTCTACCCTGGAGTATTACCCCCTTTATGTCAGGATTGTCATGAGAATTGCACCCTCTCTCATGAATTCTTGACGCAGTGATACTTCTTACCATCATTTTTCATTCCTCGGTCCCATGTTGTCGCAACCGGAATGCTGGCAAGTGAACCATGATGTGTGAAATCAATACTCCTAGCAACTAGTTGCTAGGTAGCTAATGGACAATATTTTTTTTCTTAGCATGTTGGTTATTGAATCATCATCCTAAGATTTATCGTGCTACCTAGTCCATTTTTCCTGGTGCACTCATCGATCAATGAGTTAGGATTGTGTCAGCCCTCGCTCTCTTGATCATATCGTCTTGCTCTGAAAAGCAAGATTGTTCCTGAGCTTAGAAACATATCGGTGGTTCGTGATTTTCTGAATATTTCCTCGGAAGTATCACCAGGTTGCCCCCTGACTGTTATGTTGAGCTCGTGATCAAGTTGGTTTCTTGTAAACCACCCCTTCTCCAAGAATCTGTGTTGGATACCCTGAGCTAGTTGGTTAAGCTGAACAACAACTTGGAGAGTTGGAAGATGAAAGCTTGTCCGGTTCAGTTCATTCCAAAGGGATATCCTTGTGTGTGTGTGTGTGTTAAAGAAAGATGATATTTTCATCGATTGTTCCTCGGGGTCGGTTGTTGAATCTATCGTCTTGTCCAAACCTTGATTTGAGTGTGGGCTATCGTCAAGTCAAATGAGAACCAACGATGTTCATAATGTTGTCTTACTTGTGGTTGTTTCCTCGAGCATACACCGTTATATCTTTTGGGTCTGACCAATGCTATCACCTTGTTCACATAATTATGGAATTCCATCTTCACGGAAATCTGGATGACCTGTTGTTGAGCCCATCGACAATATTTTCATCTTATCCATGATTCATGTTGAACATTAAGCTAGTGTTGGAAACTTTGAAAGCATTTCTTCATGCTAGCTCATGAAGCATATGTTTGGTATAAGAAGTGACTTCCTCTAGTTCACGTGCATTTGAAGCAAGTTGCCGCCATGAATTTGGGAAAGTTTGTATCGCTTTCTATGGAATCATCCCAAGGCAGTCATGCATACGTGCGAAGTATTCTGTGGTCTGGAGACTTGCAACCTTCATTCTATATGAATCCCTAGCACACCAAGCCACTGATTGATTTGTTCAAGGACAAGAAGTTTCTTCTTAAGAGCTAGACTTACGCAAGGACTTCGATATCCTTGATGATGGTTCCCCATCTGGACTCGGTAGTGTTTTATTATAAGACTACTATGTGGTCATGCTTGTCTGGGACAGCGTGTTCACAGGTTTGTAGCAAAACCGGCTCATGTTTTGGAGCTTACTATGGTAGTTCATTTTCTGAGAATCTCGCAACGTCATCTCGTCGGTTTGTGTTGCAAACTTTCTTTTCCAGACATGCTGTCTGAAATATCCTATTACCAACCAGATATGAATCTCAGGCAGATATGATGGTTGGAATTTTTCCAGGATCTATGATGTAGGTCCCGACAGGGTTGATGTTCTGACCGACACACCTAGCCGGAAGATCTGTCATTATAGTATCTTTGCCCATCTTTCCATGAGGATTTCGTGCGACTTATTGTAGAAGTTGTTCCTTGGGGATTCTTGTGCTCTTAGTTTCTTCAGTTATTCTATAATTACTCAAAAGTGGAATCACTTTGAGTTTTTCTCCAATTACTAGAATCATTCCTAGCATTTGCATTTGGTTCCCAGCTTGCACCCGCCTTTGTGCCATTTTACTATGGTCTGCCTTCTCAGTAATTTTTATTTTAGGATCATCCTCAAAAGTGGGCTTACCCTAGACCCTATCCTTTCTCGATGATAAGAAGAAATCATCCATTGTGTTGTCTTCAACAAGGTAGTCCACATCATCCATTCTAGTATGAGTATGCCATTTCTTCAAGCTCCTTCACGCGATCGTTTGTGATTGCCTCAGGCTAGTGAGAAGAGTTTCAATGATCTCTGAATCAAAAGTAATTCTTTTTGCCACTTAAGGGAATATTTCTACGAGTCACCTTCCTTAAGATGTCTCGTTATGGTATCATGGCAATTATCTCCTCGCTACTTTGAAACCATGCACCATCCTACTTAAGCGTGGAATTGTTGCCTACCAAATTTGAACCTTTATCATCTGCTTCTTTCCATCACCCGTGATGTGTGTTTCGTGTCTTAGCTCAAGAGATGTTTTCTATCTCACTCCATGAGTTGATCTTGAGTGCTCGATCTTCGAGGAGATCGATTCCTGTAGAATTTCTTTCTGCCGTCATCATGCTGGATGAAGATCCCGAAAGCAAAGACGTCAAGATCAAGATGACGCAATGAATCAACATCCTCGGTAAGGGCAGTTGGATCGAGAAGACTACGATAGTTTTGTGACCCCCCTTCCTTCTTACCTCACGTATTGAATCTCAGGACGAGATTCTTGTTTAGTGGGGGTGAATTGTCACAGCCCTAGAATTTGATTGCAATTAGTTTCATAAGCATCCTGCATCATGTCTAAATTTCTGAAACTTGAATTGAGGATTGTTGAAACCTCAGAAATCCGATTAAAAGAAGGGCAAGCACCCTTTAAATCGCATTCTGTGAATCCAAAATGCCCTAAAAATAGTTTTGTGAATTTTGGCAAGAGTTATATATCAAACCAAAATTCTGGAACATTTTTAAGGAATTATTTGGTCTCTGAATTTAAATCAATAATCTATTTGAATTTGGGGATATATTCATAATATATAATGAATATATTTTCAAATGCTTTGAAATGTTTTATGTACTTTTGGAATAGTCCAGAGAGGTAACATAAAATATCCCAGAATGTTTTGGCACTGTTTGAAATTATTTTGAATTTGAAAACGTGGCAAAATAAAATGAAAAGGGAAACAGAACAGAAAAATTAAAAAGAACAAAACCTACCTGGTCTCACCTGTGCAGCCCAACGGAGAGCTCAGGCATCCGCTGTAGCACTCGGCCCAGCCCACCAGCGCCCTCCCTGTCGTCTACCTCCTCGAGATAGTAGGACAGGGGCGTGTGCTCGCCGCGCGCCGACACGCGCCAGCCACCTCCTGCTTGCCGCTTGACTCCCTGACGCCGCTACGAGCGCCACGACACCCCCTGGAGACCCCTCACTCCGCTCCCTCACTCTCTGCTCTCTCCCTCGCCCTCTAGTCTCTTCGGCGAGCGGAGCTCATCGTCGCCGCTCGTCACCACCGCGGCCACAGTGCCCCCGCCGACTCACTAGCGTGCCCATCGGCTCCGCCTCATCACCACACGTCGACAAACCAACGGCCACGACCTCGGGAGCCCCTCATTGCCGGCATCTTTGTCATCATCAAGCTTCGGCACCGACGACCGCCGCTGTCGATTCGCTTGCTCCAGCTCCTCCCCGACCCCGTCGTGCTTCTCCACCGAGCCGCTGTGAGCTTCTGCTGCGTTTCCCCCTTTTTCCGCTGTTCCCCGCGCCCTCTAGCCGTCGCCCCGCGAGCATCGAGCTCCGGCCATCGCCATGGCCGGCGAGCCTCGCGCTCCCGAGCTCTTCCGCTCGTCTCCGTAGCACCCGCGTGCTCTCCAGGTCCCTATGAAGTCGTAGAAGCCCTCGTTTGGCCTCCCTGTGCACCGCAGCGATGCCTGCCTCGTGCCCGTGGCTTCGGCAGCCGCCCGGCTCAATGCCGTCGCCAACTCTGGCGACCGTGCGCCCCCCTACTGTCTTCGTTGGATGCGCGGGAGGAAGGGCTGCAGACTGGTGCCCTTCGCGTGTCGAACCACTGCCGGAGCAGCGTCTCCGGCGAGCCACCACCACGGTTTTGGTCACCGCCGGCCAACTCCGGCGAGGCCGACGTGCCGACATCATTAGTTGCTAATGAGCCCACTAATCACCCCTCTAGAGCCACTGCCATGTAGGCCCCACCGCCTATTTAACCACGGGGTAAAACCCTATTAAATTTTAACTTAAACACAGTGGACCCCGCACGTCTGTTGACCCGCCGACGTCACCGTTGACTAGCCCCACCTGTCTGTGAGACAAACTGGCACCGGGTCACT
This sequence comes from Triticum dicoccoides, assembly GCF_002162155.2. NCBI lineage: Eukaryota > Viridiplantae > Streptophyta > Magnoliopsida > Poales > Poaceae > Triticum > Triticum dicoccoides. The sequence continues at coordinate 533,552,113 of NC_041392.1, forward strand.
GACCAGTGGGTCCCACTGGTCAGGTTTGACCTAGGCGGCGCCTGTTGACCTGCTGAGGTCAGCATGACGTAATGCTGACGCTATAAATCATTTTCTGGATTTAAGTCCAGAAAATGCCCCAAACTTCTAAAAATCATAGAAAAATATCTATAACTCCAAATGAAACAAATTATATATGAAAAATGATCAGAAAAATCCAAAGAATCTGTTTATGGCATTTTTATGCATGTTAGAGCAACTTATATCCTCTTTTTAGGACAATTCAAATAAATGGCATTTAATAAAGCACATATGGAGTTTGAATTTGAACCTAGTGTTCAAACCAACTCCATTTAACTTGTTGCTAGTTGCATTAGGCCAATCAACAGCATATTGCCATGTCACATTCATGCATCATATTGTTGCATTGCATTGATTGTGTCCTTCTCTGTTTGCCGGTAACCGTCCCCTCTCAGTCAATGATGTTTCCGACGACGTGATTGATGACACCGATGAAGAACTATATTATCTTCAGAAGTGCCAGGCAAGCAAAAACCCCCTTGTTCATTCCGATACAATCCCACTCTCTCACTCCTGCTCTCTTTTACTGCATTAGGACAACAACGATTCATCTGTTACTTGCTGCGGTAGTTGAACCCCTTTCCTCTGCATGACCTGTCATTGCCACAGTAAATAGATGAAACCCACTAGCATGAGTAGGAGTTGTTTGAGCCCTGATGTTCCTACTCATTCATGCTTGTTTGTCATGCCTGCTATTGCTTAGAGTCATGTCAGGTCTGATTCATCGTGGATGAATTGGAAAGTTTTGAACATGTCCTACTGTGTGTGAGCTAAGTGTGTTGAACACGATTTGGTAAAGGTATCGATGAGAGGCCATGTAGGAGTACATGGTGGGTTGTTTCATTGAGGTCGTCCTTAAGAACTGAGTTATGTGTCTGTGATCATAAAACAGATACTACCACTCATTGGGATCCTTAATTGACCCTCTCGGCTTCTTAATCACCCTAGAACTCTGTCCAGGAGTTGCAACTAGTTTCTGGTGTTTTTAGGTTATGTGTTGGCGGCCGTGCGTAGCGCTGACCCTAGGGGTGGGCTATGATGCGGTAGATACACCGTGGCACGGTGTACCAGGCGCCCGTTTGGTGTCTCGGGAACCCTGTTCACATCGTTCGGGGCCATATGTGGAAAGCTCGGCCGGACTCCCTGTGGATGGAACCTGGATAGGCGATAAACCTGGACCGTGGCCGACACCCTCGTTGGGCTTCCGCTTGAAGGTTGCCGAGTACATGTCGTGTAAACGATGGTAAGTGGTGGGAGCGTGTGTGAAGAAGTACACCCCTGCAGGGTTATCATTATCTATTCGAATAGCCGGATTCCTCGGATATGGAAACTTGGACCCCTTGCATAGTTCATAGATAACTTGAAGTGGATACTCTAAAACTCGCAAGATAAGTGTGAGTGCTATGGATGGCCTTCTCGTAGGGAAACGGGAGCGCGTCCATAGTGGTGTATTGAATGGTGAATATGTGGACTCGTGTGCGCCACCTCAAAAGAGTTGCTTGCAGTCGTAGTTCAGGTTAGCCACTGAGTCAAAGCTGGCTTGCTGCTGTTAAACTCCAACACCCCCTTTATTGATACTGATGCATATGTAGATAGTTCTCATGTAAGTCTTGTTGGGTACATTTGTACTCACGTTTGCCTATTTTATGTTTTGCAGAGAGGCGTCAGTCTCGCTAGTAGTTCCGTGTGGACTTCGATGTTTAGCTTGATACCTCAGCTACGATCTTGTGCCCTCGGCAGGATCTGGTAGATAGTCAGGCTTCTTAGCCTTTTTCATTTGTAGATGTCTGTACTCAGACATGTTAAGCTTCCGCATGTGCTTTGATTTGTATGCTATGATTGTTGGGTCATGAGACCCATGTTTGTAATATCTCGCTCCTCGGAGCCTAATGAATAAATGTTTGAGTCGTAGAGTCTTGTTGTGATGCCATTTTGTATTTACACATGTCGAGCATATTGTGTGTATGATTGAAATGCTTGGTATGTGTGGGATCCGACAATCTAGTTGTTTATCCTTGGCAGCCTCTCTTATGGGGAAATGTAGTCTTGTGCTTCCATGAGCCATAGTAGTCCGCTACAGCCCGGTTCACCGGAGTCCTACTAGCCCAGCACTACTGCTCCGGAACACTTGACTGGCCGGCATGTGTTTCACTTCATTCCAGTGTCTGTCCCTTCGGGGAAATGTCACGCGGTGACGTCTGGAGTCCTGTTAGCCCAGTGCTACAGCCCAGATTCACACGCTGCTGACCGACATGTTGGATGTGATTCATGTATGTCTGTCCCCATAGGTTTGTGCCGCTTTGGGTTCACGACTAGCCATGTCGGCCCGGGTTCTCTATCATATGGATGCTAGCAACACTATCATATACGTGAGCCAAAAGACGCAAATGGTCCCGGGCCATGGTAAGGCGGCACCCGTGGGAATACCATGCGTGAGGCCGCAAAGTGATATGAGGTGTTACCGGCTAGATCGATGTGACTTGGAATCGGGGTCCTGACATCTGCATTGCTCTTGTTAGTGCCTTTTGCCTGTATGCTGTATTTACATTTTTACTATGCATCTTAAGTTAAATAATCGCCATTTGTTCCTATATTTTCACATATTTATTTACTCTTAAAAAAATGTAGAATAAAGCCGATGCTCTTGAAGAAGAGTGTGTGGTAAACTTCTTGAATTGCCCCCCCCCCCCATCAATATGGACAAGGGCTTTATAGAGCCTGTCTTCACTACTAATGTAAGTTTGTCCTCCTCGAGCCTTCAAACTTTGTTGTGTATATTTGGATAGCTATGAGTGCAAATGCTGTTTATTTTTGTCGTCTGCATCAAATTGCTTGTTCAAAGTTTATAAAGTAGAAGTACATAAACATAAGTTTGTCCTTCTCAATTGCAGTCTTTATTTGTACAACCTAGTTCCTTATTCATACCATGTAAATTAACTAAATATAGCAAGTTATCTTCTTTAGCACTTTGTGTATGCTTGTGTTCTTGATCTGTAATCCAGTGGTGTGGTGAAACTACCAACAATAGCACAATGTCATATCCTGCTATGTCTCAACTATGAACAATGCCATATTATATTAATGTTATTTAAATTGTGTCTCTTTATTGAACAATCTGAAATGGTATAAATTGATAGTACACTCACCATTCATGCTTATACTTTGTTTAAAACTACATGTATGCTTGTGTTCTTGATCTGTAATCCAGTGGTCTAGTGAAGCTGGCCGCTCCTACACAATGCCATTTCCTGCCGTCTTAACTATGAACAATGCCTATTATGTTAATGCTATTATAAACCGTATCTCTTTATTTCTGACAAAGAAATGAGATGAATTGACAGCGGTGATGCTTATACATGCAAAACATGTTATATACCTAGTTGTTTCTCTTTCAGGGTGATGGCACTGCTGCTAGGAAGAACTGCCACAATGATAGTGAGACGAACCCATTGTTTGTCCCTCTAACACATATTCCAGAGAAGAAGGCAACATATCTTGAGGGTAGGGATACAACCATGAAGTCATATCTTGATGTAGTGTCAAACTTACTCAGTGACACAAGCTCGATGAAGTCGCCGCCTGAATCTGTTCGACTTCTTCAGTCTGAAATTCAAGCAGAAAGACATGCTTACGCTCAAATCCTACTGGAACTCCAATATCTATGCAAGATTAACCGTAAGTACATGACGTTTATTGACGCTATGCATCTTAAGTTGGTGGATATAAGCGCCAAAGAAGCGCAGTCTCATCAGGTTGCTAACCTGCTTGCGCTGCAGCTCCTGGGCCGGGCTAACCTTTCTTGAACTGTGTTGAAGTGATGTCGGTTCTGTCCATTATTCTATCGGCCTATTAACTTCCACTGGTGGCGACTGTTGGGGAACGTAGCATGCAATTTCAAAAAAATTCCTACGATCACGCAAGATCTATCTATGAGATGCATAGCAACGTGAGGGGGGGAGTGTGTCCACGTACCCTGTAGAGCGAAAGCGGAAGCGCTAGGTCAACGCGGTTGATGTAGTCGAACGTCTTCATGATCCAACCGATCTAGTACCGAACGTACGACACCTCCGAGTTCAGCACACGTTCAGCTCGATGACGTCCATCAAACTCTTGATCCAACAAAGGGTCATGGGAGAGTTTCGTCAGCACGATGGCATGGTGACGGTGATGGTGATGTGATCCGTGCAAGGCTTCGCCTAAGCAATACGACGCTATGATTGGAGGAGTAAACTATGGAGGGGGCACCGCACACGGCTAAGAGAACAACTATTGTGCTAGGGGGTGCCCCCTGTCCCCCGTATATAAAGTAGGAGGGGAGGAGGTCGCCGGCCTAGAGGGGCGCGTCATGGGGGGGAAATGAATAGGACTCCAAGTCCTATTCGGCCCCCTTCCTTTCTTATGGAGGAGGGAAAGGGAAGGGAGAGGTAAGAAAAGAAGGAAAGGGGGCGCGCCCCCTCCCCTAGTCCAGTTCGGACTCCCTATGGGAGGGGGGCACGGCCACCCCTTGTGGGCTGCCTCCCCTCTCCCCTATGGCCCATGTAGTCCCATTACTTTCCCCGGGGGGTTCTGGTAACACCTCGGTACTCCAAAAAAATACCCAAACCACTCCAAAACCATTCTAGTGTCTGAATACCATCTTCCAATATATCGATCTTTACCACTCAACCATTTCGAGACTCCTCGTCATGTCCGTGATCTCATCCGGGACTCCGAACAATCTTCGGTCACAAAAACACATAACTCATAATACAAATTGTCATCGAACGTTAAGCGTGCAGACCCTACGGGTTCGAGACCTATGTAGACATGACCGAGACACATCTCCGGTCAATAACCAATAGTGGAACCTGGATGCTCATATTGGTTCCAACATATTCTACGAAGATCTTTATCAGTCAAACCGCAATGACAACATATTGGTTCCTACATATTCTCTTAATGATATGATCCCATTCATCAAATGACAACACATGTCTTTGGTTAGGAAACTTAACCATCTTTGATTAACGAGCTAGTCTAGTAGAGACTTACTAGGGACATGGCGTTTTTTCGATGTATCCACACATGTATCAAGTTTCCGTTTAATACAATTCTAGCCTGAATAATAATCATTTATCATGATATAAGGAAATATAAAATAACAACTTTATTATTGCCTCTAGGGCATATTTCCTTAAGTCTCCCACTTGCACTAGAGTCAATAATCTAGTTCACATCGCCATGTGATTTAACACCAATAGTTCACATCACCATATGATTAACACCCATAGTTCACATCTCCATGTGACCAACACCCAAAGGGTTTACTAGAGTCAATAATCTAGTTCACATTGCCATGTGATTAACACTGAAAGAGTACTAAGGTGTGATCATGTTTTGCTTGTGAGAGAAGTTTAGTGAACGGGTCTGCCACATTCAGATCCGTATGTATTTTGCAAATTTCTATGTCTACAATGCTTTGCATGGAGCTACTCTAGCTAATTGCTCCCACTTTCAATATGTATCCAGATTGAGACTCAGAGTCATCCAGATCGGAGTTCAAGCATGCATCAACGTAACTCTTTACGATGAACTATTTCTCACCTCCATAACCAAGAAATATTTCCTTAGTCCTCTAAGGATAATTTTGACCGATGTCCAGTGATCTACTCCTGAATCACTATTGTACGCCTTTGCCAAACTCATGGCAAGGTACACAATAGGTCTGGTATACAACATGGCATACTTTATATAACCTATGGTTGAGGCATAGGGAATGACTTTCTTTCTCTCTCTATCTTATGCCGTGGTCGGGTTTTGAGTCTTACTCAACTTCATACCTTACAACTCAGGCAAGAACTCCTTATTTGACTGATCCGTTTTGAACTCCTTCAAAATCTTATCAAGGTATGTACTCATCAAAAGTCTTATCAAGCGTCTTGATCTATCTTTATAGATCTTGATGCCCAATATGTAAGTAGCTTCAGTGAGGTCTTTCTTTGAAAAACTCCTTTCGAACACTCCTTTACGCTTTCTAGAAAATTCTACATCATTTCCGATCAACAATATGTCATTCACATATACTTATCAGAAAGGCTGTAGTGCTCCCACTCACTTTCTTGTAAATACATGCTTCACCGCAAGTATGTAAAAAACTATATGCTTTGATCAACTCATCAAAGCATATATTCCAACTGCGAGATGCTTGCACCAGTCCATAGATGGATCACTGGAGCTTGCACACTTTGTTCGCACCTTTAGGATTGGGAAAGCCTTCTGGTTGCATCATATACAACTCTTCTTTAATAAATCCATTAAGGAATGCAGTTTTGACATCCATTTCCTAGATTTCATAAAATGCAGCAATTGATAACATGATTCTGACAGACTTTAAGCATCGATACGACCGAGAAAATCTCATCGTAGTCAACACCTTGAACTTGTCGAAAACCTTTTGCTACAATTCGAGCTTTGTAGATAGTAACACTACTATCAATGTTCGTCTTCCTCTTGAAGATCCATATATTTTCAATGGCTCGCCGATTATCGGGCAAGTCAATCAAAGTCCATAAAATGTTCTAATACATGGATCCTATCTCAGATTTCATGGCCTCAAGCCATTTATCGGAATCTGGGCTCATCATCGCTTCCTCGTAGTTCGTAGGTTCGTCATGGTCTAGTAACATGACTTCTAGAACATGATTACCGTACCACTCTGGTGTGGAACGTGCTCTGGTTGACCTACGAGGTTCGGTAGTAACGTGATCCGAAGTTTTCATGATCATTATCATTAGCTTCCTCTCTAGTTGGTGTAGGCATCACTAGGACTTATTTCTGTGATGAACTACTTTCCAATTCGAGAGAAGGTACAATTACCTCATCAAGTTCTACTTTCCTCCCACTCACTTCTTTCGAGAGAAACTCCTTCTCTAGAAAGGATTAATTCTTACACTACAACAAAATACAATTCCATGATGATATGTGTTTGTCATAGTAGGTCACGTTTTCTGTCATGCATGTACATCCATGACGATTTTATGACAGAATCAAGATAGTCATACTTGTGCTATCGTAGAAGTGTTCCATGACATTAGCAAAATTATCATCAAGGAAGTGTCCAGTTCCATGATGATAAATCGCGCGTCCTAGAAGTGCTTTCGTTAAGGGTGACCGACACGTGGCATCCACCGTAATGGGTCGCCGTTAAGCTATCGGGTTCCGGTTTGGATCCGATAACCCGTTAACAGCCAGGACCAATCGGGATTTTCCACATGTAAAATTCTCCTTGGCTGGAGGAACCACGTGTCGGCTCACCATTGGGACAGATGTCATCCACTCATTGGACAGGAGGTGCCTATGATAGATCGACACGCGGCACGACCCGACAGTGGCACATTCCGGTGAAAAAGGCCGGCCCAGTAAGAATTAGCAGGCCGACCCATATAAGGCCTACTTGTGTCAGGTCCATTTAAGCCCACAGCCCATACGAGATGTGCCAATTCGGCCCATCAATGGCCCATTAACGACTTGACACCATTGTAGCCCATCGTCAGTTCGAGCCCGTTAACAACCCGCTATATATTTGGGCTCAATATCGGCCCGACGTGGTTTCGGCCTGTTAACGGCCCATTCAAGGGATGGGCCAATTTTCAGGATGTACATCTTTCGGCCTTTTAGCGACCCATTTAAGTGTTGGGCCAATTTCCGGCCTGGTGTGTCTTTCAGCCTGTTGACGGCCCATAAGTGAGTTGGGCCATTTGCCGTCGGACCTGAGTTTTGGCCTTTTAATGGCCCATGCTCTTCATGGTCCAATACCAGCCCGGTTTCTCTTTCGGCCTGATAAAGGCCCACAACATAGTTGGGCCATTTTACAGTACGACCTGACTTTTGGCCTCTTAGTGGCCCATCGTCTTCATGGTCCAGTACAGGACCGTTGTCTCTTTTGACCTGCTAAAGGCCCATAGTATAGTTGGGCCATATGTAGCCCCAACTTAGTATCGGCATGTTAATGGCCCGTGAAATCAAATGGGCCCACCTGTTACCCACTTCGATGTCGGCATGTTAACGACCCGGGAGGTAAGAGGGCCGACCATTAACTTTCGGCCTGGTAACGACCCATTAACTTAATGGGCCCATTAACTTAATGGGCCCACTAAAGTTCATACATGTCTTTAGGCCCAATTAGATAATTTGAGCCCATTACGATGAGCAATTATGCACATGACCAAAACCGATCAAGCAAAGGTATGGCATACAGGAAAAAAGGTTGCACATCTAGCATATATTACAAGAAATTACATCCACTGGGTAATCAAAGATTGATGCCAGTGCAAATAAATGAACAGAACCTAACGATCTACAACATCACAATCTGCAACCTCAGCGCGGATGACGCGCATAAGCATGTGGCCAAGTTCTTGCTGCTTTGCTACAATGTCTCTGAAAACATTGATCAGTTATTGTTGCGCACGAATGTGCACCTCTGATTTGTCCACCATTTCCATCATTGCTTCAGCCATTAATTGGTGCACAAACATACATTTTTCCATTGCATTCGAGACAGAGGAAACTAAACAGATTCAGATGGCGATTTTGGCAGGCTTGTATTATTGATAGTGGAGAGTGTCTCGACCACTGCATCATAACATAAATTAGGAGGGGAACCGAACATATTAATCAAGAGTTATTGACATATTACCTAGACTAGATTTATTGGAAAGAAACAATGGGGTTGCCTTGCTATTTTCAGAATTTGTCTTCTTATCTTCAGCAGCCTGCACCAAATTAACACACTAGCATTTCTATCATTGGCCAGGTCAGATAATAGGAAAGCAACATTGACACAACAAACGTTTGGGCAACAAGACCACACCAGCCTACACCAAATTAACACAATATGGCACATCTATCATCAGCCAGGTAAGGTAATACAAAAGTAACATTGACACAATCAATGAATGGGCAACCAGAGCAGCACTACAATTCAGTAATGTGCATGATATGGGATAGTACACTCATGCAGCTCAGTATGCAAAACTACCAGGCAGTTTTCCTTACAAAAATCAACATTGTCGCCTTTAACATTTTGCTACAACTAATTTTAGATCAGATAAAGGTTGGATTCAGGCCGATTAACAAAATACATGCTGATGTAAAAATATAGTGATATACAATAGGTACTTACATCAGCATTGTAGCACAGAGAATTCCCGCAAGATACTTTCCTCGAATGTAGTCCCAATGGAGGAAATCTTCTATCGTTTAACCTTATTTTCTAAAAGAGAGATGGGTAAGAAACATGTAGAAAATATGATCAGAATGCTATAAAATTTCATGATGCGAGGATACGCACACGCTTCTTAGAATGGAGTTGACATATTTTTGCTGGACTAGAGCAGACTAGTTCTTTGGCCATTGGAATCTGCTTATTATCAGTGGGAGTTGGGTTTCTCTATGCTGGAGCAGTATCTGTGAAAACTGGAGTTGGTTTATTATTGATACGTCTCCGTCGTACCTACTTATCCAAACACTTTTGCCCTTGTTTTGGACTCTAACTTGCATGATTTGAATGGAACTAACTCGGACGGACGCTGTTTTCAGCAGAATTGCCATGGTGTTATTGTTGTGCAGAAATAAAAGTTCTTGGAATGACCTGAAAATCAATGGAGAATTATTTTGGAATATATAAAAAATACTGGAAGAAAGAACCACGTCAAGGGGCCCACACCTTGTCCACGAGGGTGGGGGCACGCCCTACCCCCCTAGGTGTGTCCCCCTGCCTCATGGGCCCCCTGATGCTCCACCGACCTCAACCTTGACTCCATATATTCACTTTCAGGGAGAAAAAAATCAAAGAGAAAGATTCATTGCGTTTTATGATGCGGGGCCACCGCCAAGCCCTAAACTCTTGGGAGGGCTGATCTGGAGTCCGTTCGGGGCTCCGGAAAAGGGAATTTGTCGCCATCGTCATCATCAACCTTCCTCCATCACCAATTTCATGATGCTCACCGCCGTGCATGAGTAATCCCATTGTAGGCTTGCTGGACGGTGATGGGTTGGATGAGATTTATCATGTAATCGAGTTAGTTTTGTTAGGGTTTGATCCCTAGTATCCACTATGTTCCGAGATTGATGTAGTTATGACTTTGCTATGCTTAATGCTTGTCACTAGGTCCCGAGTGCCATGATTTCAGATCTGAACCTATTATGTTTTCATCAATATGTGAGAGTTCTTGATCCTATCTTGCAAGTCTATAGTCACCTATTATGTGTTATGTGATACGTCTCCAACGTATCTATAATTTTCGATTGTTCCATGCTATTATATTATCAACCTTGGATGTTTTATATGCACTTATATGCTATTTTATATGATTTTTGGGACTAACCTATTAACCTAGAGCCCAGTGCCAGTTTCTGTTTTTCCTTGTTTTAGAGTATCATAGAAAAAGGAAAATCAAACGGAGTCCAATTGACCTGAAACTTCACGGAACTTATTTTTGGACGAGAAGAAGCCCACGGAGTATCGGAGATGGACCAGAAGAGTCTCGGGATGCCCATGAGGGTGGGGGGCGCACCCACCCCCCTGGGCGCGCCCCCTGCCTCTTGGACAGCCCGGAGATCCACCAATGTACTTATTCCTCCTATATATACCCATATACCCTAAAAACTTCGGGGAGCAGAATAGATCGGGAGTTTCGCCGCCAGAAGCCTCCGTAGCCACCGAAAACCAATCTAGACCCATTCCGGCACCCTGCCGAAGGGGGCAATCCCTCTCCGGTGGCCATCTTCATCATCCTGGTGCTCTCCATGACGAGGAGGGAGTAGTTCTCCCTCGGGGCTGAGGGTATGTACCTGTAGCTATGTGTTTGATCTCTCTCTCTCTCTCTCTCGTGTTCTTGAGGTGGTACGATCTTGATGTATCGCGAGCTTTGCTATTATAGTTGGATCTTATGATGTTTCTCCCCCTCTACTCTCTTGTAATGGATTGAGTTTTCCCTTTGAAGTTATCTTATCGGATTGAGTCTTTAAGGATTTGAGAACACTTGATGTATGTCTTGCATGGGATACCCGTGGTGACAATGGGGTATTCTATTGATCCACTTGATGTATGTTTTGGTGATCAATGCGCGGGTTCCGCCCATGAACCTATGCATAGGGGTTGGCACACGTTTTCGTCTTGACTCTCCGGTAGAAACTTTGGGGCACTCTTTGAAGTACTTTGTGTTGGTTGAATAGATGAATCTGAGATTGTGTGATGCATATCGTATAATCATACCCACGGATACTTGAGGTGACATTAGGGTTTTTCTTGATTTGTGTCTTAAGGTGTTATTCTAGTATGAAATCTATGATAGATCGAACCGAAAGAATAGCTTCATGTTATTTTACTATGGACTCTTGAATAGATCAATCAGAAATGATAACTTTGAGGTGGTTTCGTACCCTACCATAATCTCTCCATTTGTTCTCTGCTATTAGTGACTTTGGAGTGACTCTTTGTTGCATGTTGAGGGATAGTTATATGATCCAATTATGTTATTATTGTTGAGAGAACTTGCACTAGTGAAAGTATGAACCCTAGGCCTTGTTTCAACGCATTTCAATACCGTTTGTGCTCACTTTTATCATTAGTTACCTTGCTGTTTTTATATTTTCAGATTACAAGAACCTTTATCTACCATCCATATGCCACTTGTATCACCATCTCTTCGCCAAACTAGTGCACCTATACAATTTACCATTGTATTGGGTGTGTTGGGGACACATGAGACTCTTTGTTATTTGGTTGCAGGGTTGCTTGCGAGAGACCATCTTCATCCTACGCCTCCCACGGATTGATAAACCTTGGGTCATCCACTTGAGGGAAATTTGCTACTATCCTACAAACCTCTACACTTGGAGGCCCAACAACGTCTACAAGAAGAAGGTTGAGTAGTAGACATCAAGCTCTTTTCTGGTGTCGTTGCCGGGGAGGTTAGCTCTTGAAGGTATATCTTTAGATCTTGCAATCGAATCTTTTTGTTTCTTGTTTTAGCACTAGTTTAGTTTATAAAAGAAAACTACAAAAAAAATATGGAATTAAGTTTGCCACATACGCTTCATCTTTTTAATATCTTTCGTGAGTATGATGGAAAGGAAAATTGTTCCAAAGTGTTAGAAGAAGAATGCATTAAAATGTTTGGCGCTAAATATTTGAATGATGAGCATGATTGCAATTTTATTAGTATGAACTCTTTGAATATCCATAGTACTAATGATGATTGCACTAGTCACGATGAGAATCTCTCTTATAAGCATGTCGATTTTTGTGGAGTACATAGAGTTTGCAAGTACACACCAATTAGGGAAGATAGATTTTGCAAGAGGCATAAGTACTTAGAAACTAAATGGTTGCAAGAAAGGCTAGATGTTTGTGCTGAAAATTTAATTTTTCTTGGCCGTACTTGTGAACTTTGCAATGAATGTGGCCATTTAACCATCCGATGCAAATTGTTTCATGATCTAATCGTTTCCAAAAATCGTGATGACTTGATTTCTCTTGCACATCAAAATGAACTTAGTTTGCTTATGGGTTATGAAGAAATGAAACGCATAACTAACTATCTTCCAGTATTTGCCCGTGATAAACTTCTTGGTTTTGATCTAGAGGAAATTTATATGTATTGTGCGGTGAATTGTATTGAAAATCCTTATATTGACAACTACATAAAGAAAAGAAAACAAATAGAATATGAAGAGAATACTAATGAAAGGGAAGAGACTTCCCAATATCCTCCTATTATTTCTTATGATGAATCAGGTAACGAGGAGGAGCCTTCTATTCAACCAATCTCATTAATAAGGAGCTCCAAAAAGAGGATTGAACCCACACATGATGTGGTGAAGAAGAAGAAAATAAAAAGCTAGAGAGGTAAAAATATATCTCTTCCAAATAATGATGCTCCTATTACTGATGTGCCTCATGAAAATATAATTGTGGAAGATGATGCACTTGATGATGATCTCATTATGCCTATTGCTTGTTGTGATGATTATAATTGGGAAGATAATGATACTTCTTATGATCTTGAAAATCTTTTTGGCACTTGCTTGGAAGAATATGATAATTGCTATACTATTGGTTCTATCCATACTATTGATGATGAGAGTGATGATACGTCTCCAACGTATCTATAATTTTTGATTGCTCCATGCTATATTATCTACTGTTTTGGACATTATTGGGCTTTATTATCCACTTCTATATTATTTTTGGGACTAACCTACTAACCGGAGGCCCAGCCTAGAATTGTTGTTTTTTTGCCTATTTTAGGGTTTCGAAGAAAAGGAATATCAAACTGAGTCCAAACGGAATGAAACCTTCGGGAACGTGATTTTCTCACCGAACATGATCCAGGAGACTTGGACCCTACGTCAAGACACAAAAGAGGAGGCCACGAGGTAGGGGGCGCACCTACCCCCCCCCCAGGCGCGCCCTCCACCCTCGTGGGCCCCCTATTGCTCCACCCACGTACTCCTTCCTCCTATATATACCTACGTACCCCCAAACGATCGGAGACGGAGCCAAAACCCTAATTCCACCATCGCAACTTTCTGTATCCACGAGATCCCATCTTGGGGTCTGTTCCGGAGCTCCGCCAGAGGGGGCATCGATCACGGAGGGCTTCAACATCATCACCATAGCCCCTCTGATGAAGTGTGAGTAGTTTACCTCAGACCTACGGGTCCACAGTTATTAGCTAGATGGCTTCTTCTCTCTTTGTGGATCTCAATACAATGTTCTCCCCCTCTCTTGTGGAGATCTATTCGATGTAATCTTGTTTTTACGTGTGTTTGTTGAGACCGATGAATTGTGGGTTTATGATCAAGTCTATCTATGAACAATATTTGAATCTTCTCTGAATTCTTTTATGTATGATTGGTTATCTTTGCAAGTCTCTTCAAATCATCAGTTTGGTTTGGCCTACTAGATTGATCTTTCTTGCAATGGGAGAAGTTCTTAGCTTTGGGTTCAATCTTGCGGTGTCCTTTCCCAGTGACAGTAGGGGCAGCAAGGCACGTATTGTATTGTTTCCATCGAGGATAACAAGATGGGGTTATCATCATATTGCATGAGTTTACCCCTCTACATCATGTCATCTTGCTTAAGGCGTTACTCTATTTTCATTAAGTTAATACTCTAGATGCATGTTGGATAGCGGTCGATGAGTGGAGTAATAGTAGTAGATGCAGGCAGGAGTCGGTCTACTTATCCCGGACGTGATGCCTATATACATGATCATGCCTAGATATTCTCATAACTATGCTCAGTTTTGTCAATTGCTCAACAGTAATTTGTCCACCCACCATAGAATATTTATGCTCTTGAGAGAAGCCACTAGTGAAACCTATGGCCCCCGGGTCTATCTTCATCATATTAATCTTCCAATACTTTGTTATTTACTTTGCTTTTATTTTACTTTGCATCTTTATCATAAAAAATACCAAAAATATTATCTTATCATATCTATCAGATCTCACTCTCGTAAGTGGTCGTGTAGGGATTGACAACCCCTTATCGTGTTGGTTGCGAGAATTTATTTGTTTTGTGCAGGTATGAGGGACTCGCGCGTAGCCTCCTACTGGATTGATACCTTGGTTCTCAAAAACTGAGGGAAATACTTACGCTACTCTGATGCATCATCCCTTCCTCTTCGGGGAAAAACCAACATTGTGCTCAAGAGGTAGCAAGAAGGATTTCTGGCGCCGTTGCCGGGGAGTCTACGCAAAAGTCAATATACCAAGTACACATCACAATCCCTATCTCCCGCATTACATTATTTGCCATTTGCCTCTCGTTTTCCTCTCCCCCACTTCACCCTTGCCGTTTTATTCGCCCTCTCTCTCTCTATCCTCCCTCTCTTTCTCTATTTGTCTCTTTTTGCCCGCTTGCTTTTTGTTTGCTTGTCGTTATGGCTAGTCCCTTATCTTCTCCGTTGTCTCCCGAGAATGAAATTCTAAATTTTAAGCAAAGACTAGGAGAAAACTTAAAAGATGTCTGGTCGAGGATAATGGAGTCTTATCGTAATTGTACTTTTGAAGTGAACCTTAGAATTTTGCTTCGCTATTTCTATGTTGGATTAAATATGTCTCATAGACAACTCTTGGATTGCGTTGCGAAAGGCAATTTTATTGAAATTGATCCCCATATTGCGCTTGAAATTATAGAAGGTAGTGGGAACACTACCTCAACAAAAAGGGACTCATCCTACCCAGGAAGAGACACAAGTTTTTGAACAAATTTGTGAAGTCACTAAGATTTTACAGAAGTCTCTTGAACCTCTTAAGAACGTTAGCGGAAATATCAACCGCATGAATATGTTGATTACTCTTTCAATAAGCGGTTGGATTCTTTAGACCTAAGAATTTCAGAATATGAAGGGAAACATAAAGAACCTCCCGGATTCGAGCTTGATTCCGCTAAAAAGTTGAAAACCAAAGATGGCAATACCTAGATCTATCCTTGCTTTTTATGCCTAGCTAGGGGCGTTAAACGATAGCGCTTGTTGGGAGGCAACCCAATTTTATTTTTATTCCTTGCTTTTCTCTCCTGTTTAGTAATAAATATTTTATCTAGCCTTTGTTTAGGTTGTGTTTTTTGTGTTTAATTAGTGTTTGTGCCAAGTAGAACCGTTGGGAAGACTTGGGGAAAGTCTTGTTAATCTTGCTTTAAAAAACAGAAACTTTAGCGCTCACAGAACTGCTGCCATTTTTATTTGGAAAATGCTATTTAGTTAATTATTTTTGCAGATGATTAATAGATAAATTCCTCACGTCCAGAAATTTATTTTAGAATTTTTGGGGTTCCAGATCTTGCGCTAGCTACATATTACTACAGACTGTTCTGTTTTTGACAGATTCTGTTTTTCATGTGTTGTTTGCTTATTTTGATGAATCTATGGCCAGTAAAATAGTTTATAAACCATAGAGAAGTTGGAATAAAGTAGGTTGAACACCAATATAAATAAAGAATGAGTTAATTACAGTACCTTGAAGTGGTCTTTTGTTTTCTTTCGCTAACGGAGCTCACGAGATTTTCTACTTTAAGTTTTGTGTTGTGAAGTTTTCAAGTTTTGGGTAAAGATGTGATGGATTATGGAACAAGGAGTGGCAAGATCCTAAGCTTGGGGATGCCCATGTCACCCCCAAGATAATCTAAGGACACCTAAAAGCCAAAGCTTGGGGATGCCCCGGAAGGCATCCCCTCTTTTCGTCTACTTCTATCGGTAACTTTACTTGGAGCTATATTTTTATTCACCACATGATATATGTTTTGCTTGGAGCGTCTTGTATTATTTGATTCTTTATTTGTTAGTTTACCACAATCATCCTTGCTGTACACACCTTTTGAGAGAGCCATACATGATTTGGAATTTGTTAGAATACTCTATGTGCTTCGCTTATATCTTTTGAGTTATATAGGTTTGCTCTAGTACTTCACTTATATCTTTTAGAGCACGGTGGTGGATTTGTTTTATAGAAACTATTGATCTCTCATGATTCACTTAGATTATTTTGAGAGTCTTAAATAGAATGGTAATTTGATTAAATAATCCTCATATGCTAGGTATTCAAGATTAGTAAAAAACTTTCCTAGGAATGTTTTGAATACTAAGAGATGTTTGATGCTTGATGACTATTTTGAGATATGGAGGTAATAATATCAAAGTCGTGCTAGTTGAGTAGTTGTGAATTTGAGAAGTGCTTGTGTTGAAGTTTGCAAGTCCCGTAGCATGCACGTATGGTAAATGTTATGTAACAAATTTGAAACATGAGGTGTTTTTTTATTGTCTTCCTTATGAGTGGCGACCGGGGACGAGCGATGGTCTTTTCCTACCAATCTATCCCCCTAGGAGCATGCGCGTAGTGCCTAGGTTTTTGATGACTTGTAGATTTTTTCAATAAGTATGTGAGTTCTTTATGACTAATGTTGAGTCCATGGATTATACACACTCTCACCCTTCCATCATTGCTAGCCTCTTCGGTACCGTGCATTGCCCTTTCTCGCATTGAGAGTTGGTGCAAACTTCACCGGTGCATCCAAACCCCGTGATATGATACACTCTTTCACACATAAACCTCCTTATATCTTCCTCAAAACAGTCACCATACCTACCTATTATGGCATTTCCATAGCCATTCCGAGATATATGGACATGCAACTTTCCACCATTCCGTTTATCATGACACATTCATCATTGTCATATTGCTTATCATGATCATGTAGTTGACATAGTATTTGTGGCAAAGCCACCGTTCATAATTCCTTCATACATGTCACTCTTGATTCATTGCATATCCCGGTACACCGTCGGAGGCATTCATATAGAGTCATCTTTTGTTCTAGCATCGAGTTGTAATCATTGAGTTGTAAATAAATAGAAGTGTGATGATCATCATTTTCTAGAGCATTGTCCCAAGTGAGGAAATAAATTAAAAAAGGAGAAAGGCCTTAAAAAAGGAGAAAGGCCTAAATAAAAAAAGAGAGAAAAAGAGAGAAGGGACAATGTTACTATCCTTTGCCACACTTGTGCTTCAAAGTAGCACCATAATATTCATGATAGAGAGTATTTTGTTTTGTCACTTTCATATACTAGTGGGAAATTTTCATTATAGAACTTGGCTTGTATATTCCTATAATGGGCCTCCTCAAGTGCCCTAGGTCTTCGTGAGCAAGCAAGTTGGATGCACACCCACTTAGTTTCTTTTGTTGAGCTTTCATACATTTATAGCTCTAGTGCATCCGTTGCATGGCAATCCCTACTCCTTGCATTAACATCAATCGATGGGCATCTCCATAGCCCGTTGATTAGCCTCGTTGATGTGAGACTATCTCCTTTTTTGTCTTCTCCACATAACCCCCATCATCATATTCTATTCCACCCATAGTGCTATGTCCATGGCTCGCGCTCATATATTGGGTGAAAGTTTATAGGTTTGAGATTGCTAAGGTATGAAACAATTGCTTAGCTTGTCATCGGGGTTGTGCATGATGAGAGCATTCTTGTGTGACGAAAATGGGGCATGACTAAACTATATGATTTTGTAGGGATGAACTTTGTTTGGCCATGTTATTTTGAGAAGACATAATTGCTTAGTTAGTATGCTCGAAGTATTATTAGTTTTATGTCAATATGAACTTTTTTCTTGAATCTTTCGGATCTGAATATTCATACCACAATTAAGAAGAATTACATTAAAATTATGCCAAGTAGCACTCCGCATCCAAAATTCTGTTTTTATCATTTACCTACTCGAGGACGAGCAGGAATTAAGCTTGGGGATGCTTGATACGTCTCCAACGTATCTATAATTTTTGATTGCTCCATGCTATATTATCTACTGTTTTGGACATTATTGGGATTTATTATCCACTTTTATATTATTTTTGGGACTAACCTACTAACCGGAGGCCCAGCCCAGAATTGCTATTTTTTGTGCCTATTTTAGCGTTTCGAAGAAAAGGAATATCAAACGGAGTCCAAACGGAATGAAACCTTCGGGAACGTGATTTTCTCAACGAACATGATCCAGGAGACTTGGACCCTACATCA
>NC_041392.1:533570897-533598303 GCF_002162155.2 Triticum dicoccoides
CCCCCTGTTGCTCCACCGACGTACTCCTTCCTCCTATATATACCTACGTACCCCCAATAGATTGGAGACAGAGCCAAAACTCTAATTCCACCGCCGCAACTTTCTGTATCCACGAGATCCCATCTTGGGGCCTATTCCGGAGCTCCGCCGGAGGGGGCATCGATCACGGAGGGCTTCTACATCATCACCATAGCCCCTCCGATGAAGTGTGAGTAGTTTACCTCAGACCTACAGGTCCATAGTTATTAGCTAGATGGCTTCTTTCTCTCTTTTTGGATCTCAATACAATGTTCTCCCCCTCTCTTGTGGAGATCTATTCGATGTATTCTTCTTTTTGCGGTGTGTTTGTTGAGACCGATGAATTGTGGGTTTATGATCAAGTCTATCTATGAACAATAATTGAATCTTCTCTGAATTCTTTTATGTATGATTAGTTATCTTTGCAAGTCTCTTTGAATTATCAGTTTGGTTTGGCCTACTAGATTGATCTTTCTTGCAATGGGAGAAGTGCTTAGCTTTGGGTTCAATCTTGCGGTGTCCTTTCCTAGTGACAGTAGGGGCAGCAAGGCACGTATTGTATTGTTGCCATCGAGGATAACAAGATGGGGTTTTCATCATATTGCATGAGTTTATCCCACTACATCATGTCATCTTGCTTAAGGCGTTACTCTGTTTTCATTAACTTAATACTCTAGATGCATGCTGGATAGCGGTCGATGAGTGGAGTAATAGTAGTAGATGCAGGCAGGAGTCGGTCTACTTGTCTCGGACGTGATGCCTATATACATGATCATGCCTAGATATTCTCATAACTATGCTCAATTCTGTCAATTGCTCAACAGTAATTTGTTCACCCACCGTAGAATACTAATGCTCTTGAGAGAAGCCACTAGTGAAACATATGGCCCCCGGGTCTATCTTCATCATATTAATCTTCCAATACTTTGTTATTTACTTTGCTTTTATTTTACTTTGCATCTTTATCATAAAAAATACCAAAAATATTATCTTATCATATCTATCAGATCTCACTCTCGTAAGTGGCCGTGTAGGGATTGACAACCCCTTATCGCGTTGGTTGCGAGGATTTATTTGTTTTGTGCAGGTACGAGGGACTCGCGCATAGCCTCCTACTGGATTGATACCTTGGTTCTCAAAAACTGAGGGAAATACATATGCTACTCTGCTGCACCATTCCTTCCTCTTCGGGGAAAAACCAACGCAGTTCTCAAGAGGTAGCAAGTGATTATGCTTATGATATGAAAAGGCCCAAGCTTGGGGATGCTATGTTTAAGGAAGATGATATTTTTAGCCTGCCAAGTTTTGATGAGCAAATTTATTATGATGATAGCATGCCTCCTACTTATGATGATTATATTGATGAAAGTGGGTTTG
This sequence comes from Triticum dicoccoides, assembly GCF_002162155.2. Lineage (NCBI taxonomy): Eukaryota > Viridiplantae > Streptophyta > Magnoliopsida > Poales > Poaceae > Triticum > Triticum dicoccoides. Next base: position 533,572,293 of record NC_041392.1, read on the forward strand.
GAAGAGTGTCAACTTTATGAAGTAATGATCCCACTATTTTGGAGGATGTTGAATCTTATTATGATAATTATGAAAGTGGATTTGGAGAGGTCATGACTTTATTTAGTGATGATTCCACTATCTTGGAAGAGGTTTCAATCGATTATGATGAGAACAAAGTTGCTACTTATGATAATTATTGTGATGATACATATGCTATAAAAAGTAGTGATGATTATATTTATAAAACTTGTCATGATTATGATTACCCTTTTTATGAACATTACTCTTTTAATGTCGAAACAATTTATAGTATTCGAGTCTCTTATGATACTCCCACTATTCTAATTGAGAAGAATTTTGCTTATGTGGAGAGTAGTAAATTTTCTATGCTTGTAGATCATGAAAAGAATGATTTATGTGATGGTTATATTGTTGAATTCATTCATGATGCTACTGAAAATTATTGTGAGGGAGGAATATATGCTTGTAGGAATTGCAATAATATCAAGTTTCCTCTCTATGTGCTTAAAGTTTTGAAGTTATGCTTGTTTTACCTTCCAATGCTAGTTGATTATTGTTCCCACAAGTTGTTGGCTCACAAAATCCCTATGCATAGGAAGTGGGTTAGACTTAAATGTGCTAGTCATATTCTTCATGATGCTCTCTTTATGTTTCAATTCTTATCCTTTATGTGAGCATCATTGAAACCATCATGCCTAGCTAGGGGCGTTAAATGTTAGCGCTTGTTGGGAGGCAACCCAATTTTATTTTTGTTATTTGCTTTTTGCTCCTGTTTATTAATAAATAATTTATCTAGCCTCTGTTATGATTGATTTTTTATGTTTTAATTAGTGTTTGTGCCAAGTAGAACCGTTGGGAAGACTTGGGGAAAGTCTTTTTGATCTTGTTGTACAAAAACAGAAACTTTAGCGCTCACGAGAATTGCTGCCAATTTTTATTTGGAAAATGATATTTTGTTAATTATTTTTGCATATTATTAATAGATAAATTCCTCATGTCCACCAATTTATTTTAGAATTTTTGGGGTTCCAGAACTTGCGTTAGCTACAGATTACTACAGACTGTTCTGTTTTTGACATATTCTGTTTTTCATGTGTTGTTTGCTTATTTTGATGAATCTGTGGCTAGTAAAAGAGTTTATAAACCATATATAAGTTGGAATAGAGTATGTTTAACACCAATATAAATAAATAATGAGTTCATTACAATACCTTGAAGTGGTGTTTTGTTTTCTTTCGCCAACGGAGCTTACGAGTTTTCTGTTAAGTTTTGTGTTGTGAAGTTTTCAAGTTTTGGGTAAAGATTTGATGGACTATGGAATAAGGAGTGGCAAGAGACTAAGCTTGGGGATGCCCAAGGCACCCCAAGGTAATATTCAAGGACAACCAATAGCCTAAGCTTGGGGATGCCCCGGATGGCATCCCCTGTTTCGTCTTCATTCATCGGTAACTTTACTTGGAGCTATATTTTTATTCGCCACATGATATGTGTTTTGCTTGGAGAGTCATTTTATTTTATTTAGTTTTGTTTGGAGCCACATGCTTCATCATTGTCATATTTCTACGCATGATCATGTAGTTCCATCGTATTTGTGGCAAAGCCACCATTCATAATTCTTTCATACATGTCACTCATGAGTCATTGCACATCCCGGTACACCGCCGGAAGCATTCACATAGAGTCATATTTTGTTCTAAGTATTGAGTTGTAATTGTTGAGTTGTAAGTAAATAAAAGTGTGATGATCATCATTATTAGAGCATTGTTCCAGTGAGGAAAGGATGATGGAGACTATGATTCCCCCACAAGTCGGGATGAGACTCCGGACTAAAAAAAGAGAAAAAAGAGGCCAAAGAAGAAGAAGAAGAAGAAGAAGAAGAGAAGGCCCAAAAAAACAAAAAAACAAAAAAATAAGAGAAAAAGAGAGAAGGGGCAATGCTACTATCCTTTTACCACACTTGTGCTTCAAAGTAGCACCATGATCTTCATGATAGAGAGTCTCTTATGTTGTTACTTTCATATACTAGTGGGAATCTTTCATTATAGAACTTGGCTTGTATATTCCAATGATGGGCTTCCTCAAAATGCCCTAGGTCTTCATGATCAAGCAAGTTGGATGCACACCCACTAGTTTCTTTTGTTGAGCTTTCATACACTTATAGCTCTAGTGCATCCGTTGCATGGCAATCCCTACTCACTCGCATTGATATCTATTGATAGGCATCTCCATAGCCCGTTGATACGCCTAGTTGATGTGAGACTATCTTCTCCCTTTTTGTCTTCTCCACAACCACCCTTCTATTCCACATATAGTGCTATGTCCATGGCTCCCGCTCATGTATTGCGGGAAGATTGAAAAAGTTTGAGAACATCAAAAGTATGAAACAATTGCTTGGCTTGTCATCGGGGTTGTGCATGATTAAAATATTTTGTGTGGTGAAGATAGAACATAGCCAGACTATATGATTTTGTAGGGATAGCTTCCTTTGGCCATGTTATTTTGAGAAGACATGATTGCTTTGTTAGTATGCTTGAAATATTATTATTTTTATGTCAATATTAAAATTTTGTCTTGAATCTTACGGATCTGAATATTCTTGCCACAATAAAGAGAACTACATGGACAAATATGTTAGGTAGCATTCCACATCAAGAATTCTGTTTTTATCATTTACCTACTCGAGGACGAGCAGGAATTAAGCTTGGGCATGCTGATACGTCTCCAACGTATCTATAATTTTTGATTGTTCCATGCTATTATATTATCAAGCTTGGATGTTTTATATGCATTTACATGATATTTTATATGATTTTTGGGACTAACCTATTAACCTAGAGCCCAGTGCCAGTTTCTGTTTTTTCCTTGTTTTAGAGTATCGCAGAAAAGGAAAACCAAACGGAGTCTAATTGACCTGAAACTTCACGGAACTTATTTTTTGACCAGAAGAAGCCCACAGAGTATCGGAGATGGACCAGAAGAGTCCCGAGTTGCCCACGAGGATGGGGGCGCGCCCACCCCCTTGGGCGTGACCCCCTGCCTCGTGGACAGCCCGGAGATCCACCGACGTACTTCTTCCTCCTATATATACCCATATACCCTAAAAACTTCGGGGAGCAGAATAGATCGGGAGTTTCGCCGCCAGAAGCCTCCATAGCCACCGAAAACCAATCTAGACCCATTCCGGCACCCTGCCGAAGGGGGCAATCCCTCTCCGGTGGCCATCTTCATCATCCTGGTGCTCTCCATGACGAGGAGGGAGTAGTTCTCCCTCGGGGCTGAGGGTATGTACCTGTAGCTATGTGTTTGATCTCTCTCTCTCTCTCGTGTTCTTGAGGTGGTACAATCTTGATGTATCGCGAGCTTTGCTATTATAGTTGGATCTTATGATGTTTCTCCCCCTCTACTCTCTTGTAATGGATTGAGTTTTCCCTTTGAAGTTATCTTATCGGATTGAGTCTTTAAGGATTTGAGAACACTTGATGTATGTCTTGCATGGGATACCCGTGGTGACAATGGGGTATTCTATTGATCCACTTGATGTATGTTTTGGTGATCAACTTGCGGGTTCCGCCCATGAACCTATGCATAGGGGTTGGCACACGTTGTCGTCTTGAGTCTCCGGTAGAAACTTTGGGGCACTCTTTGAAGTACTTTGTGTTGGTTGAATAGATGAATCTGAGATTGTGTGATGCATATCGTATAATCATACCCACGGATACTTAAGGTGACATTGGAGTATCTAGGTGACATTAGGGTTTTGGTTGATTTTTGTCTTAAGGTGTTATTCTAGTACGAACTCTATGATAGGTCGAATGGAAAGAATAGCTTCATGTTATTTTACTACGGACTCTTGAATAGATCGATCAGAAAGGATAACTTTGAGGTGGTTTCGTACCCTACCATAATCTCTTCGTTTGTTCTCCGCTATTAGTGACTTTGGAGTGACTCTTTGTTGCATGTTGAGGGATAGTTATATGATCCAATTATGTTATTATTGTTGAGAGAACTTGCATTAGTGAAAGTATGAACCCTAGGTCTTGTTTCAACGCATTGCAATACCGTTTGTGCTCACTTTTATCATTAGTTACCTTTCTGTTTTTATATTTTCAGATTACAAGAACCTTTATCTACCATCCATATACCACTTGTATCACCATCTCTTCGCCAAACTAGTGCACCTATACAATTTACCATTGTATTGGGTGTGTTGGGGACACAAGAGACTCTTTGTTATTTGGTTGTAGGGTTGCTTAAGAGAGACCATCTTCATCATACGCCTCCCACGGATTGATAAACCTTAGGTCATCCACTTGAGGGAAATTTGCTAATGTCCTACAAACCTCTGCACTTGGAGGCCCAACAACGTCTAGAAGAAGAAGGTTGAGTAGTAGACATCATTATGATCCGTTAACCCCCGAAGTGACAATAATCTGGATACTTACTGGTGATGACCGTAGTTTGAGGAGTTCATGTTTTCACTATGTGTTAATGCTTTGGTCTGGTACTCTATTAAAAGGAGGCCTTAATATCCCTTAGTTTCCACTTGGATCTCGCTGCCACGGGAGGGTAGGACAAAAGATGTCATGCAAGTTCTTTTCCATAAGCACGTATGACTATATTCGGAATACTGATACGTCTTCGTCGTATCTATAATTTTTTATTGTTCCATGCCAATATTATTCAACTTTCATATACTTTTGGGAACTTTCTATACTATTTTTGGGACTAACATATTGATCCAGTACCGAGTGCCAGTTGTTGTTTGTTGCATGTTTTTTGTTTCGCAGAATATCCATATCAAACGGAGTCCAAACGGAATAAAAACTGACGGAGATTTTTTTGGAATATATATGAACTTTGGGAAGAAGGATCCACGCGAGACGATGCTCGAGGGGCCCACAAGGTAGGGGGCACGCCCCAGGGTGTCAGGCGCGCCCCTGACCCTCGTGGCCACCTCGTAAGGCGGTTTGTAACATCCCAAATTTTCAATTTGGAATGTTATACATTAGATCATCATGCATATCATATTTTATTTTGCATTTTGGTTGATCCTAGAAATTCTACGCAACTCAATGACCCACGGAGAGAGTTGGGGATTTCGTTATTTTCATATTTGAGTTTTCTCAAATTTTGAGAATAAGATCATTTGATTTTATTTATTTTATCATCAATTATTTCTACTACAAAAATATGAGAGAGGGAATAAAATGACTTTCCCAAAATAAAGAAATATTGAGGATTTAATAAAAAAATCAAATAAGATTTTATTTCGGAGTTTTTCAGTGTTTTATTTGAATTTAGGAAAAATGTGCGTTTTTCAAAATTGCATTTAGGGCCCAAATAAATGTTCACCTTGTGCGGCTTGAGTTTAGAAGCCCATGAAAATTTATTTCGGAATTATTGGAGTCCGTTTAGTATTTCTTTTTATTTTTCTTCCGAGTGGAATATTAAAAAAACGAACCGACTTCGGGCCGTACCCGAGCGGGACACCGCCCGGGGGCAGCCTTTAAATAGCGTCGCCCCGAGCCGCCCCAGCCCATCAGCCCCGCCTCGATCCGCGCACGCCGCCGGAGCCGCCGCCGCCGCCGACGACGATTCCGCCGCCCGAGGTTCGTCGTGCCTCGTTTTCCATGCCGAAAAAAAAGAGAAAAAAAATCGGCGTTCGTCATTTTTCTTTTTCTCGGATTAAATCCATGATTTTTCTGATCGCGATTCCTCATCTAATTTTTGTTTTAGTTTAACTTTTCGCTCGTTTATCGGAATCAGGCGATTCAAGCGCCTAGAGTTTCGTCTCGAAACCCTCTATCCGTTTAACCAACTTAAACAAGTTTTTGCTACTATAAAATTTGCCCTAGATCCAGATTACTAGAACAAAGTTGTTTTCCTTCGCCGTTCGTCTTTTGTTGCTTCGTTCGATTTGATTCTTTTTGCCAACCGGAGTTCTTAAGTTGAACCTTCTGGTTAGATCTTTTATTTGAGTTTTACCTATGCATTAGATGAGTACTTGTTGTATGCTTGTTTGTTTGTCTGCGATAGAATACCCGGAGTGCGCCGCCTGTTACTTCGAATCGTTAGGTTTCGCGGATCATCAGCAAGGCAAGTAACACTTTGATCATACCTTTTCTACTACCCAGTTTTATTGCATTAGATCAATCCTCACACATTGCATGATTACGATCTAATTAAATTGTGGGATGGGAAGTAGTTGAGGTAGTACCTATTCAACATGTTTATTATCAAACCTTTGGGAGTTACTTCTACGTTTGCTTGTTATGCCATGCTATGCTAGTAGACGTGGATTGGGTGAGTGATATCCATGACAGATGTGAGATTGTTAATTAATGGTTTATCTAAGGTGGCAACTTAAACACACATCTGGGTGGATTGAGGCACCTGGGTATTCCAGGACTTTCCCTGTTTTCTTTTGGACCGCCACCGAGGCTCAAAGGGATCATGAGACTATTCATACTAGAAACTTCTGTGTGCAGCCACAAGCTATTATGGGCTCTAGCATAGTTGACTAAGTCGTGCGAACTCTTACAGTGGTAGACTAGCAGATGTAGGGGATGTAGGTGGTACGGTCTACCCATCGTAAGGTGCTAGCGCTTCTGAAAGACTATGTCTCGGTCATCCGTCTTCTCAAACACCATGTAGTGCGAGAAACCAAACGGAGGCGATCGAGTCTTGTGGGGAAAAGTGTGCAAACCTCTGCAGAGTGTAATAAACTAATCATGGTTAGCCGTGTCCCCGGTTATGGACATCTTGAGTATCTAGTACTTGGATTTTCATGTGAATCTCAACATGTTACTCTAAATTAATTTTGTTGGGTTATGTTTAATGATGATGCTTAATTGGGATTGAGGATGCTGTCAACCATTCTCAATGTTTAACAACCACCATGATAGTTAAATAAATCTATTCCTTTGAAGTAGGGAAATTGGCTTTACGCAAAACTGTAACCATAGAGCTTTCCACCAGCCAAATATGCATATAGTATAGCTATTTCATTCCATTACTCTCTATGTGTTACCTTGCCAGCATATTCCATGTGCTGGCCTGTTTCGGGCTGCAACGTTAATGTTGCAGACTTTTCAAACGATGATTAAGGAGTTTTTAGGTCGTGGTTCTATACTCAATGATGCCGTTGGAGTTGATGGACTCACTTATCTTCCAAGCCTTCCGCTGTTATCGTTATTAGATGGCCTTAAGCCATATTTATTGTAATAAGTTCTCTTTTGAGACACTCGATGTAATAAGTGTGTGATTGCTACTCTGCTATAAATCCTCCGAGTACTGTGTGGTGTCAGCATTACTGATCCAGGGATGACACTGGAGCACAGAGATCAGACTGTTTGAGGTCTGGTCGCTATAGCGGTTGATGCCCTTCTTTCGCCACAAGAAAGCTAATTTCCGGATAGAGACCGTGTCAAAATTTCAGCCCAATCGGAGTTACGGATCTCCCGGAATATAAGAAACAGTGAAAGGGAAGAATCTGAGAACGCAGAACCAGAGAGAAACAAAGAGATAGATCCAATCTCGGAGGGGCTCTCGCCCCTCCCATGCCATGAAGGCCAAGGACTAGAGGGGAAACCCTTCTCCCATCTAGGGAGGAGGTCAAGGAAGAAGAGGAAGAAGGGTGGCCCTCTCCCCCTCTCCTCCGGTGGCGCCGGAACACCGCTGTGGCCATCATCATCATCACCGCAATCTTCACCAACACCTCCGCCATCTTCACCAACATCTCCATCACCTTCCCCCCTCTATCTACAGCGGTCCACTCTCCCGCAACCCGCTGTACCCTCTACTTGAACATGGTGCTTTATGCTTCATGTTATTATCCAATGATGTGTTGCCATCCTATGATGTCTGAGTAGATTTTCGTTGTCCTATTAGTGGTTGATGAATTGCTATGATTGATTTAATTTGCTTGTGGTTATGTTGCTGTCCTTTGGTTCCCATCATATGATTGTGCGCATGGATCACACCCTAGGGTTAGTTTGTATGTTGATATGAATATGTATTGGAGGGCAAGAGTGACAGAAGCTTCAACCTAGCATAGAAATTGATGCATACGGGATTGAAGGGGGACCAATATATCTTAATGCTATGGTTGGGTTTTACCTTAATGAACATTAGTAGTTGCGGATGCTTGCTAATAGTTCCAATCATAAGTGCATAGAATTCCAAGTAAGGGATGACATGCTAGCAGTGGCCTCTCCCACATAATACTTGCTATCGGTCTAGTAAAGTAGTCAATTGCTTAAGGGACAATTTCGCAACTCCTACCACCACTTTTCCACACTCGCTATATTTACTTTAGTTGCTTCTTTACCTTAACATCCCCTAGTTTTATTTTCGTGCTCTTTACTTTCTTGCAAGCCTTTCCGAAAACACCTACAAAGTACTTCTACTTTCATACTTGTTCTAGGTAAATCAAACGTCAAGCGTGCGTAGAGTTGTATCGGTGGTCGATAGAACTTGAGGGAATATTTGTTCTACCTTTAGCTCCTCGTTTGGTTCGACACTCTTACTTATCGAAAACTGTTGCGATCCCCTATACTTGTGGGTTATCAAAACCTTTTTCTGGCATCGTTGCCGGGGAGCAATAGCGTAGAGTGAATATTCTCGTGTGTGCTTGTTTGCTTTATCACTAAGTAATTTTTATTTGATGTTCTTAGTTCTTCTTTATCTTTAGTTATGGATATGGAACACGAAATACCAAAAAAATTAGGTGTACTTTCTGCTCATGGAGATGGGGAACCTCCTAAAACCCTCGATGCTGATTATGTGAAAGATATTATGTACTACTTTAATAATCCTGAGAAAACCCCATTCAAATATGTAATGGGAGTAACGTTGGATCAACGTGAATACTTTAGGGATTACCGCTTGACACAAAAAGGGAAACTATTATGGGATCAAATTTATATATTAAATTGGTATGCTAAACAACTATGCTTAGAATATGATTATACTTGTAGCTCTAGGATGAATTCTCCACACCTCCCCTTTTCATGCAAATTTAATGATAATGAAACCTTGGCTTCTTATGCTAGAGGTACATATGATTACTATGATATGGAACAAATAGAAGAATTTGTTGCTTTTATGGGTGCTTATGAAATTGAATCTATGTTTAAAGAGTTTGATCATATTGATGATGCTTGTTATAGATCTGAAAATTTAGCTATCCTCAAATATTTTTATGAGAATTATGAATACAATTACGAAATTAATGCGCTTATTAAGAAAGTCTCCGCTGTCCAAGAAGAGACTAATATTTTGCAGGAATCTATGGAATAAGAAGTTGATGACACTGTGAGCTCATTGGATGAAAAAGATGAGGAGGAGAGCGAAGAACAAAAGGAGGAAGAGCGGGTTGATCACCCGTGCCTACCTTATAATGAGAGTAACTCTTCAACTCATACATTGTTTAATTCCCCTTCATGCTTATCGAAGGATGAATATTATGATAATTGCTATGATCTCGTCGATTCTTTTGAAATATCCCTTTTTGATGATGCTTGCTATGCTTGTGGCCAAGATGCCAATACGAATTATGCTTATGGAGATGAACTTGCTATAGTTCCTTATGTTAAACATGAAATTGTTGCTATTGCACCCACACATGATAGTCCTATTATGTTTTTGAATTCTCCAAACTACACTATATCAGAGAAGTTTGCCCTTATTAAGGGTTATATTGATGGGTTTCCTTTTACTGTTACACATGATGATTTTAATGAATATAATATGCATTTGCTTGCTGCTCCTACTTGCAATTATTATGAGAGAGGAACTATATCTCCACCTATCTATGCTTCCCACATGATAAAATTGCAAGAAACTGTTTATACTATGCATTGGCCTTTACTAGGTGTGCATGAATTGTTCTTTTATGACATGCCGATGCATAGGAAGAGAGTTAGACTTCGTCATTGCTTGATATATGTTGCTTTGTGCTCACTACTAAATTACAAATCATTGTTAATTAAAATTGGCTTTGATATACCTTGGGATCCGGGTGGATTCACTACTTAAGCACTATATGCCTAGCTTAATGGCTTTAAAGAAAGCGCTGCTAGGGAGACAACCCGGAAGTTTTAGAGAGTCATTTATTTCTGTTGAGTGCTTTCATATAGTTTAAAAACAACAAAAATAAAGAGAGGAACCCAAAACTTTTCAAAAAGGAAAGTGAAAGTGAGAAAGACAAGCACCGTTGAAGTGGGAGAGCTCCTTGAACTTTGTTCATGCTCACGACAGCTTTGTGAATCTTGATTACAGAAGCTTTTCAACAAAAATAATTATCCCCTTGTACAATTCCATTGTATTATAAAAATAATGTGCCAAGGTTTGCCTTTAGGATGTTTACATTTGCTTGATGGTTTGTACGGTGCAGGACAGAAACTTGGGCTGTAGTGCGCGATTTTACATTTTTAGCTGGAACGTCAAATAGTTCTGATTCTTTTTGCACTACCTTCCTATACAAATTGTTTATTTTTAATAATTTTGGTAGAATTTTTCAAGTATCAGAAACATGGTGGATGTTCAGATTTCTACAGACTGTTCTGTTTTAGACAGATTCTGTTTTTGATGCATACTTTGCTTGTTTTGATGAAACTATCAATTTATATCAGTGGATTAAGCCATGAAAAAGTTATATTACAGTATACACAATGCAAAAACAAAATATGAATTGGTTTGCAACAGTACTTAGAGTAGTGATTTGCTTTATTATACTAACGGATCTTACCGAGTTTTCTGTTGAAGTTTTGTGTGGATGAAGTGTTCGATGGTTGAGAAGGTCTCGATGTGAGAAGAAGGAAGAGAGGCGAGAGCTCAAGCTTGGGGATGCCCGAGGCACCCCAAGTAAATATTCAAGGATACTCAAGTGTCTAAGATTGGGGATGTTGGGGAGGCATCCCCTCTTTCTTCAACGAGTATCGGTATGTTTTCGGATTCGTTTCGTTCATGCGATATGTGCAATCTTGGAGCGTCTTTTGCATTTAGTTTTCATTTTTCTTTTATGCACCATGCTGGTATGAGATAGTCCTTGGTTGATTTATATAATTCTCTTTGCACTTCACTTATATTCTTTGAGTATGGCTTTATAGAATGCTTCATGTGCTTCACTTATATCATTTGAAGTTTGGATTGCCTGTTTCTCTTCACTTAGACAACCGCCATTTGTAGAATGCTCTTTTGCTTCACTTATATTTGTTAGAGCACGGGCATATCTTTTGTAGAAAGAATTAAACTCTCTTGCTTCACTTATATCTATTTAGAGAGATGACAGGAACTGGTCATTCACATGGTTAGTCATAAAATCCTACATAAACTTGTAGATCGCTGAATATGATATGTTTGATTCCTTGCAATAGTTTTGAGATATAAATATGGTGATATTAGAGTCATGCTAGTGAGTAGTTGTGGATTGTAGAAATACTTGTGTTGAAGTATGTGATTCCCGTACCATGCACGTATGGTGAACCGTTATGTGATGAAGTTGGAGCATGATTTATTTATTGATTGTCTTCCTTATGAGTGGCGGTCGGGGACGAGCGATGGTCTTTTCCTACCAATCTATCCCCCTAGGAGCATGCGTGTAGTACTTTGTTTCGATGACTAATAGATTTTTGCAATAAGTATGTGAGTTCTTTATGACTAATGTTGAGTCCATGGATTATACGCAGTCTCACCCTTCCATCATTGCTAGCCTCTCTAGTACCGCGCAACTTTCACCGGTACCATAAACCCACCATATACCTTCCTCAAAACGTCCACCATACCTACCTATTATGACATTTCCATAGCCATTCCGAGATATATTGCCATGCAACTTCCATCATCATCATGTACATGACTTGAGCATTCATTGTCATATTTCTTTGCATGATCGTAAGATAGCTAGCATGATGTTTTCATGGCTTGTCCATTTTTTGATGTCATTGCTACACTAGATCAGTGCACATCCCGGTACACCTCCGGAGGCATTCATATAGAGTCATATCTTTGTTCTAGATATCGAGTTGTAATATTGAGTTATAAGTAAATAAAAGTGTGATGATCATCACTATTAGGACATTGCCCTATTGAGGAAAGGATGATGGAGACTATGATCCCCCCACAAGTCGGGATGAGACTCCGGACGAAAAAAATAAAAAATAAAAATAAGAAAAAGAGAGAAAGGCCAAAAAAAGAGAAGGCCCAAAAAAAAGAAAACAAAAGAAAACAAAAAAAAATGAGAGAAAAAGAGAGAAAGGGCAATGTTACTATCCTTTTACCACACTTGTGCTTCAAAGTAGCACCATGTTCTTCATATAGAGAGTCTCTTGAGTTATCACTTTCATATACTAGTGGGAATTTTCATTATAGAACTTGGCTTGTATATTATGATGATGGGCTTCCTCAAATGCCCGAGGTCTTCATGAGCAAGCAAGTTGGATGCACACCCACTTAGTTTCAGTTGGAGCTTTCATACACTTATAGCTCTAGTGCATCCGTTGCATGGCAATCCCTACTCACTCACATTGATATCTATTGATGGGCATCTCCATAGCCCATTGATACGCCTAGTTGATGTGAGAATATCTTCTCCTTTTTGTCTTCTCCACAACCACCATTCTATTCCACCTATAGTGCTATGTCCATGGCTCACTCTCATGTATTGCGTGAAAGTTGAAAAGGTTTGAGAACGTCAAAAGTATGAAACAATTGCTTGGCTTGTCATCGGGGTTGTGCATGATGTGAATATTTTGTGTGGTGAAGATGGAGCATAGCCAGACTATATGATTTTGTAGGGATAACTTTCTTTCGCCATGTTATTTTGAAAATACATGATTGCTTTATTAGTAGGCTTGAAGTATTATTGTTTTTGTAACATCCCAAATTTTCAATTTGGAATGTTATACATTAGATCATCACGCATATCATATTTTCATGCATTTTTGGTTGATCCTAGAAATTTCACGCAACTCAAGGACCTTCGGAGAGAGTTGGAGATTTCGTTATTTTCATATTTGGGAGTTTTCTCAAATTTGAAAAGAGGATCATTTGATTTATTTATTTCATCTTCAATTATTTTTTTCCAATATCAAAATATGAGAGAGGGAATAATATGACTTTCCCAAATTTAGGAAAAATGAAGATTTAATAAATAGATCAAATTTTGTTTGCCGCAGTTTATTCGCATTTTATTTGGATAGGGAAAAATGCGCGTTTTCAAAAATTGCATTTTTAGGTCCGGGGTAAAGTTCATTTTGTTCGGCTCATTTTTAGGAGTCGGGGAAAATTTACTTTAGATTTTTCGGAGTTCGTTTAGATAGTTTTTCTTTTGTTTTCCTGCGCGCGAAACCGATTAAAAAAAAGAGAGCCGGGCCAGCCGGGCCAAAGGCCCAGCCAGCCGGCCACCACCCCCAGCTCCCTGTGCGCTAGCGCCAGGAGCCTCGCTCTAGCCTGAGTCCGGCTTGGACTCTAGGCCGGCGCCCCTTGCCTCTTTTCTTTTTCTTTTGTTTCCTATTCCTAGTCTATTTCTTGTCCCCTACCCCAAGTCTCCTCTCCCCTCACCTATATAAATAACCCCACACCCCCCCCTCCAACACATCAAATCAAACCCTCTCCTCACATCAACCCCAAGCCCCCACACCACCCGCGCCTCCCCAAGCCGCGCCCCACCCCGCGCCCCTCACCCACGCCGCCGCCCTTGTGCATCGTCGCCGCCTCCCAACGCCGTTGTTCGCCGGAGGTTGCCCCGCGTCTCTTTTCCTCGGATCGTTTTCTTCTAATCGTTCCGATTCTTTTCTTCTCTTCCGATTCGTTTTATTTTCGGTTCTTTTCTAAACCGTTCCGGTTTCTAGATCGGTTTTTCGTTTCGGTCTTTTTCTCCGAAAACCCTAGATCGGTTTTCATTCTTCTTTCGGACCGTTCGTCTCAACGAACGTGATCACCGATTATTCCCCGGTTAACGACGCCCATTCGTTTAATCGTTCTTCTTTTCTTTTCGTCGGATTTATTCCGCGATCGTAATCTCAGATCCGATCTTCGTTCTAGTCTTTCTTCTCACTCGTTTATCGGAATCAGGTGATTCAAGCGCCTGGAGTTTCGTTGCGAAACCGCCGTTCCGTCTAATCAACTTAAACAAGTTTTTGCCCCGGTAAAATTTGACCTAGTTTTAACTTGCTAGAACCGAGTTGTTTTCTTCCGCCGTTTGTTTTCTGTTTCTTTGTTCGGTTCGTTCTTTCTTTGCAACCGGAGTTCTTAAGTTGAACTTTCTGGTTCGTTCTCTTGTTCGAGTTTTACCTGTGCATTAGATGAGTACTTATTGTATGCTTGTTGTTTGTCTGCGTTAGATCACCCGGATTGCACCGCTTGTTACTTCGAAACCCTAGGACTCGCGGATCATCGGCAAGGCAAGTAACACTTTGATCATACCTTTTCTACAACCCATGTTTTATTGCATTAGATCAATCCTCTCACATTGCATGATTAGGATCTAATTAAACTGTGGGATGGGAAGTAGATGAGGTAGTACCTATTACCTGTATTATTATGAAACCTTTGGGAGTTACTTCTACGTTTGCTTATTATGCCATGCTATGCTAGTAGACGTGGATTGGGTGAGTGATATCCATGACAGATGTGAGATTGATAATTTTAATGGTTTATCTAAGGTGGCAACTTAAACACACATCTGGGTGGATTGAGGCACCTGATGTCTATCAGGACTCGCCTGTTTTTTTTGGACCGCCACCCAGGCTCAAAGGGATCATAAGATCTTTCAAACTAGAAACTTACGTGTGCAGCCACAAGCCATTATGGGCTCTGGCATAGTTGATTAAGTCGTGCGAACTCTTACGGGTAGACTAGCAGATGTAGGGGAAGTAGGTGTACCAGTCTACCCACAAGTAAGGTGCTAGCGCTTCTGAAAGACTGTGTCTCGGTCATCCGTCTTCTCAAACACCATGTAGTGCGAGAAATCAAACGGAGGCGATCGAGTCTTGTGGGGAAAAGTGCGCAAACCTCTGCAGAGTGTACAAACTAATCATGATTAGCCGTGTCCCCGATTATGGACATCTTGAGTATCTAGTACTTGAATATCATGTGAATCTCAACATGTTACCTCTAATTAATGTTGTTGGGTTTTAATTACTTTTAATTGGGATTGAGAATGCTGTCAACCATTCTCAATGTTTCACAACCACCATGATAGTTAAATAAATTTATTCCTTTGCAGTAGGGAAAAATTGGCTTTACGCAAAACTGTAACCATAGAGCTTTCCACCAGCCATATATGCATGTAGTATAGCTGTTTCATTCCTTTACTCTCTATCTGTTACATTGCCAGCATATTCCATGTGTTGACCCGTTTTCGGGCTGCAACTTCTCATGTTACAGACTTTTCAGACGACGAGTAAAGGTTTTAGGTCGTGGCCCTATACTCAGTGATGTCGTTGGAGTTGATGGACCCATTTACCTTCCAAGTCTTCCGCTGTTAACGTCACTAGATGGCCTTAAGCCATATTTATTGTAATAAGTTCTCTTTGAGACAACGATGTAATAAGTGTGTGATTGCCACTCTGCTATAAATCCTTCGATGTACTGTGTGGTGTCAGCATTACTGATCCAGGGATGACACCTGAGCACAGAGCGCTTGATCCATTCGGGTCGGGTCGCGACAGAGAATGGTATCAGAGCACACGCTGACTGTAGGACACGACCACTAAGTTAAAGCCATAGAACACCATTCTCTTCTCATTTTCTAAATCCTCATCTTTTCTACTCTTTTAGGATGACGAACGCGAAGATTAAGTACGCTCAACCGGATGAAGGCACACCATTTGGATTTCACCTGAAGGAAGTCACCAAGTACCTGAACATTGGATTACCAAGCTTCACGGGAACCTTCAACGTGTGACACTCCAAAATTTTTATTTGGTTTTTATCAAAAACTTTGTGGTTTTGAGGAGAGACTTTTTTTTAAAAAAAAAATTCTTTTTCAGTAAAAACCTCCTTTTGCCTTGGCAAAGATTTTTATTTCTTTCAAACTTTGGTGTTTGACCTTTTGAAACTTCTTCTCTGTTGGTTCTCTCCCAAAATTATTTTGGGAGTTTAATCTTTTTCTTTTAAAAAGAAACTCCATGAAATTTGGGATTTTCATATCTTGGAACCACCATGACTTGGCATTTTTGCCCATGTGGTAAAACCCCTCCAAAACCTCCCCTCCCCCTTGTGATCAACCTAAATTCTCTGTCCCAACTAATCCAAACTGGTTTTGGATTTTATTCTAATTATTTTTTCCCTCAATTCAATTCTGAAAATTATTTGGAGCCTGAGGGATTTTCAAAGCAAGTGCCCTATTGCATTTGAGTTTTGACCTCAAACCAATTCTCCTGGATTGTCCTTTGAACCCACAACCCAGAACCATCTTGATCCACTCCTCCTCTTTTCAAATTTTTCAAAATACAGTCTTTGCAAGTTTGGACCAGATTTGCCAAATTTGATGAAATTCATATCCACACTGCTCCAAAAATTCCACCAAAATTCAGGCAGCCTATTTGAGCAATGAGAAGCCACTCCACCAAAAATCAGCTCAAGGAAAAATCCCTACATGCCTGGATCATTGTGTCGAACACCTTGTGGGCACTGTTACTGTTCAAAGTTCAGTAAATTCAGTTTCAGTGTCATCTTCAGTTCGTCAGTTTCAGTCACGCGGCCACAGTGCCCTTGGCACGTTCCTCGCCGCCTCTTCCTCTTGTCCGAAGCTGCACACGCGTGCGTGGAGCCTTCCTGGCGTCGGTAGCGCGCTGGCTCGCCCTCGCCGGCGTCTTCTGCGGCGTCGGGACCTCCCGTGGCGGCCGACAGGAGGCACCCCACGGCAGAACGCCGTTCCGCGCCGCCCATCGCTCCCTGGCTCTCCGCGTGGCCTCATGCACGCCAGCGCACGCCCGTAGCACAGCCACCGTGGCCGGCAAGCACGGAACGCGCTCTCCGCCGCCGACGGGCCCGCACCCTCGCCGTTCCGTCGAGCTCGCCCTTAACACCCAAACCCCGGCCAGTTTAACACCAAAACGGACCCATTGAACCTCCGTGATGACGCTCGACCCCCTAACCACCCCGACCGAGCACTGCGCCACCGTAATCGCTCGCCGGTGATCCTCGTTCACGGCAACCGCCTCGGACCGCCTATATAAAGGGGTCCCGAGCTCACTCTCGTGCACGCAGCACCCCCACTACTCACCAACACCCCGCCAGGCCACTAGGGGGACCTCGAGGAGGTCTCCTCCCCCAGCTCTGGCCGCCTCGCCCCGCCTCGGCCTCCAGCCCGATTTGTTCTGGTGAAGCCATCTCCGGCGCTCAAACCCCGTTCGTTACCCTCTCTAGCTGCCAGGAGCATAACCCCCTCTTCAATTTAACCTTTGCAGCCCTCTCCGACGAGCCCGTCGACCACCCGAGCCGCCGTCCGCCGGAGCAGAGCTCGCTGTCGACGTGGTGCTCGCCGACCGACTCCACCACCATCAACTGACGCGGAAGGGTACCCTGAGCACGGAGGTACTCTCCGATCTCTCTGCCTCGCCGTGGATCGCCGCCGGCGACCACCGCGGCTCTCGGGCACCGGCGAACTCTGCCGCCCCGTTTAAACATTTGAACCTGACAGGTGGGACCCCACCGTCAGCCTCTCTGCTCTCTCTTCGAATCGTTTTCTGGAAGCGCCTTCGGGCTGAATACGTTTTCTCTTCGGGCTGGCGTAGTCGCTACCGAAGCGTTTTCTGTTTTTATAAACTAGCCCCTGGAAATCTTCTGTTTCATTACAGATAAGTCCCTGGACAAAAACCCTTATAACTTTTAATCAAAAAAGTATTTTTGATTGATTCTTTTTCTGTTCTCTTTAAATTTTTGTCTAGTTTTTTATCAGATTTATTTGAAAAATATTTGGTTTACCTTCTGTGCTCTCCTTGGTATTTACGTTAGCGCATATATTTTCTTTAAACGTAGATACCGAAGGAGGTGACGGAGCCGCGAACTTCACCGAGCTAGGCTCCGACTACTCTGAACCAGGCAAGCATGTTTGAACTTTTGATATGATGAGTGTCTCGGCATGTTTTGCATTTAGTTAGTTTCATGACATGTTGGTAAGCATACCGATGAACGTTATTTTATGTGATAATAAGGTGAGTGAGTTCAATGATCCATACGTGGATGAATGTGAATATGAATGGCCATGTGTTGGCATGAGGATGGGTACGATGGCAGTGTTGTAGCATGCCAGTCTTACGCCAGACTATGTGACTTCAGTGTCAAACCATATCGGTCCAGTACCTATCATTTCCTTCCTTGTACTACCACATGTTTTCCGCAAGGAATATGGTTTAGTAAGTTGCAAACCACTTTCATGGTACACACCAAATTGGAGAGGCCGTGATGATGGTTCCATGGCCCTGGATTAAAGCCAGTCATCCGGTCAGGGGGCATGGGTGTTTCCGGTTGGGACCGAGAGGGGGGCACCCCTTAGAGCGCGCGTATATAAATTTGATCCCATGCTATTCGAGATTGTGATCTCCCCGTCTCAAAAGTTTTTCTTGGACGATGACTAGGGTGATTCCTAGCATCGAGAGGTAGGATGGGTGTGTACCGGTTAGCTGTGTTTTCTTCTGAAATACCGTAAACAGAACTAGTCCTTCGTGACTACGGAAATCCGTTGACTGTGGGAAAAATTTTGTACAAACTCTGCAGAGTCATATATTCCTCCAAATCATCTCCTCCATGTCAAGTTTCGTTCCATCTTATCCTAATCAATTGTCAGCTTTGATGACAGAGACTCCGGCGAATCGCATGAGTGCTAAGTCCGGTTAAATGATTACTCCTGTGGATGGACTAACCCGTTTGTTTTCATGAATTGAATGTTTATTATGAGTATTATTTACTTGTGAATAAAAGCCCTTTATGTGATGTCGCTCAGACGTCCGACTGTGGCATTTCTTTTAAAGCCCTTTCTGCGATGTCGCTCAGACGTCCGACTGTGGCATTTCTTTTAAAGCCCTTTATGTGATGTCGCTCAGACGTCCGACTGTGGCATTTCTTTTAAAGCCCTTTCTGCGATGTCGCTCAGACGTCCGACTGTGGCATTTCTTTTAAAGCCCCTTCTGCGATGTCGCTCAGACGTCCGACTGTGGCATTTCTTTTAAAGTCCTTTCTGCGATGTCGCTCAGACGTCCGACTGTGGCATTTCTTTTAAAGCCCTTTCTGCGATGTCGCTCAGACGTCCGACCGTGGCATTTCTTTTAAAAGCCCTTTATGTGGTGTCGCTAAGATGCCCGACTGTGGCATCATTTCCTTATTTTCATTTGTTCACCTTTCGAGGCGTCGCTTCAGACACCCGATCGGTCCTTATTTATGTCTGTGGAATTTCAGGCGGACTATCGCCGTTTTCCCTTTTTACTTACCCGTTATGCCAATTTTATTTATTGTGCATTAAGGAATTAATCATGTTGCATCCATGCATGCATTTGTTATATCTTACGTCCGAACTGTCTTGCGAGTACTTTCAAAGTACTCACTGGCTTGTTGATTTGGCCAGATGCTGACGAAGGCGATCTCATGGATGAAGAATTCGATAGCGAGTCCGACACTTAGAGGAGTCCCAGTCAGTCTCGTGCGACCCTGGATTTGGCCACTGTTTTATATCCGCTTCCGCTACCAAATAAATTTATCGAGCCTCACCCCGACGTTCGATGAAATGATATTCTTAGAGTCTTGTATTTCCTTCCCCGCTGTGCTTTTCCACCACCAACCTATCCATGAGTCAGTAGTATGTCTCCACACCACCGTGTCCTATCCGCCATTATGTATGATTATTGGCGTGCTTGTAATGATTTGGTTGAGCAGCCGCAGTTCAACCCTGTAATATATTTTATGCTACTGGCTTATTGTATCAAGAAATTGTCTACCAGTGAGGAGGATTTCTCTCATACTGGACTCAAAAGACTGGTTTATCAATAAATATTTTTATTGGAAAACCGGTCGTGACACAACGCCACTCTGCCTGAAGAGGAGCGCTGGAAGATTCAAGTTCACGTTCCGGGAAGGACATTCACGCCAATCACGAAGCCTATAGATAGTATTTTCAATGCACCAACCTAGATTCTGGGAAGGAGCATGGCAGCTCATATCACCATAGGACGCATTGGGGAAATTTATCAAGAAGACCTCAAGGACACTATCTACCAGATTTGCGGACGCCGAGATGAACAATGGGAGTTAGTCAGCACCAAGAGGGATAGATCCATTGCATATTTCATCCAGGAGTTAAACCAGCACATTCGACGCCACGAGAACCAGATGTGCAATGATATGATAGAGTTGAAGAATGCAAAGGCAAGGATCATCGAGCTAGAAGGAGAACTGAAGTCTACACGCAAGGACTACATGGACGAGATCGTAGCTCTAGCAAGACACAATTGCGATCTTAAGCAGGAGATTGAAGAACTCAAGAGGAAGTTAGCATCCCAGGAGGAAGACGAGTATGTCGCATGTCCGGACAACTACATCATCATCGACGACACCGATTCGGATCCAAGTGAACCCGACTTTGAAGACGAAGCTGGAGCAGATATCATGGAGTCTTCCATCGGTTCGAATTTCTAGATGACCACCAGATAGTAGTAGTATTCCCCCATGTAAACACAATAGTTTGAGCACTTTTGCGATAGTTAGACCATTTGTAAGCCCTTGTTTGATTGAATGAAGTGATTTTGTGTGCATTTGCTCATGTGCATTGGGGTAGTGTTTTCCCTTTAGACCTCACTCTATTCTTAATTCTCGTCTCTTCTAAACCCTCAGATGCCTCCGAGACGTGACAATGGATTTCCACCTGAGCTCACTCAGTTGATCCAGCAGCAGAATCAATTGATGCAGATGTTAGTCCAGAACCAGCAGAACAACAACAACAACCCACAACCACCACCACATGTTGACCACTTAGCCCGTTTCCTTAGGCTAAATCCGCCAGTGTTTTCTAGTAGCACCGAGCCGATAGTAGCAGACGATTGGCTCCGCAAGATAGGAAGGGAGTTGACCACTGCAGGATGCACGGATGGTGAGAAAGTGAAGTTTGCCGCACATCAGCTTTACGGACCCGCGGCAGCATGGTGGGAGAATTTCACAGCCACTTACCCAGTTGACATTGTCACATGGGATCAGTTTCAGCAAGCTTTCCGCACTACCCATGTTTCAGCAGGAGCTATGGCCCTGAAGAAGCGTGAGTTTCGCAACTTACGCCAAGGAGTAAGGACAGTTGGCCAGTATGTGGAGGAGTTTAGTAAGCTAGCACGTTATGCCCCAGATGACGTTGCTACGGATGCAGCTAAGCAGGAGAAGTTTCTGGAAGGACTGAATGATGAACTAAGCATGAAGTTGATGGTAGCAAGTTTCAACAACTACCAAGAGTTGGTAGATCGTGCCATCATGATTGAAGGGAAGCAACAGCAAATTGAGAACCGTAAGAGGAAGTATGGACAGGGGAAGTATAACTCTGGAGCCCAGCAGAAGCCCCGTTTTACCCCAAAACCGGGATTTCAGTTTCAGCATACCCATGGAGGAGGTAGCTCGCACAACCATAATGGCCACAAGAATGGTAATGGGAATGGAGGAAGCAACGGCCAAAACCGGACCACCCCATCGACCCCAACCAAGAGAGATCTGAGTCAAGTCACCTGTTTCAAGTGTTCGAAGACCGGACATTATGCCAATGAATGTCCCGAAGGCCGGAATGGAAATGGCAATGGAAGCTCTGGGAAGAAGCCGAACCCTTTCAATAGAGGACAGGTGAACCACGTTAATATGGAGGAGGTTGAAGATCAGCCTGATGCAGTAATAGGTAAGTTTTTGGTTAAGTCATTTACTGCACTCGTTCTTTTTGATACTGGTGCATCGCATTCATACATATCAAAGGGATTTGTGGAAAAGTATAGCCTGCCCACTAGGATTCTTAAAACGCCTATGCTAGTAAGCTTGCCAGGAGCAGAGTACATGGCCAGACAAGGATGTTACCAAGTGACATTAAGTATAGGAAGGCATGTTTTCCCAACGGATTTAATTATTCTGGAATCCCAAGGTCTGGATGTGATTCTTGGTATGGATTGGCTGTCGATGTATGGAGGAAATATTGATTGCGCCAGTAAGACAATTTTGCTTACCACACTAGAAGGAAGAAGGATCGAGTATGTATCCCTGCATGTGCCAAACAGGACACAAGTAAACTGCCTAACAGGAGTTGTGCAAGAGGAAGTACCAGTGGTGAAGGATTTTCCTGATGTATTTCCTGAGGAATTACCAGGCATGCCACCAGATAGAGACATTGAGTTTTTGATTGAGTTATTGCCAGGTACAGGCCCAATATCGAAGCGACCGTACCGGATGCCAGCAAAGGATTTGGTGGAAATTAGGAATCAGATTAAGGAGTATTGGATAAAGGTTACATTCGCCCAAGTTCTTCGCCTTGGGGATCACCCGTACTTCTAGTGGAAAAGAAGGATGGATCATTAAGGATGGTTGTAGATTATCGGGGATTGAATGAAGTAACCATCAAGAATAAGTACCCACTGCCAATGATTAATGATCTGTTTGATCGTTTGCAAGGAGCTAAAGTGTTTTCCAAGATCGATTTGCGATCAGGGTACCATCAATTGAAGATTCGAGAGCAGGACATACCTAAGACAGCATTCACCACGAGATATGGACTGTATGAGTATACCGTTATGTCATTTGGATTGACTAACGCACCTGCCTATTTTATGAACCTGATGAACAAAGTGTTTATGGAGTTTTTGGATAAGTTCATCGTAGTGTTCATTGATGACATTCTAGTATATTCAAAGAATGAAGAGGAGCATAAGGAACATTTGCGTTTGGTTTTGGAGAAACTAAGGGAACATCAGTTATACGCCAAATTCAGCAAATGTGAGTTTTGGTTGAAGGAAGTTGGATTTCTTAGACATGTTATATCCGGAGAAGGTATAGCAGTTGACCCCACTAAGGTTGAGACCGTAACCGAATGGGAAGCCCCAACAACAGTTGGAGAGATCCGGAGTTTTCTTGGACTCGCAGGATACTACCGGAGATTCATTGAGAACTTTTCAAAGATTGCAAAGCCTATGACTGAATTGTTGAAGAAGGATACTAAGTTCAAATGGACTGAGGAGTGTGAGGCTAGTTTCCAGGAGTTGAAGAAACGTTTGGTTACCTCACCAGTATTAATTTTGCCAGATCAGACCAAGGGTTATGAGGTGTATTGCGACGCTTCACGTCGAGGACTTGGAGCAGTGCTTATGCAGGAAGGAAGAGTTGTCTCGTATGCTTCACGACAACTGAAGCCTCATGAGTTGAATTATGCCACGCATGATTTGGAGTTAGCAGCCGTAGTGCATGCATTGAAGACGTGGAGACATTTCCTCATTGGAAATCATTGTGAGGTGTACACGGATCATAAGAGTTTGAAGTACATTTTCACTCAGAAGGAGTTGAACCTCAGACAAAGGAGATGGTTGGAGCTCATCAAGGATTATGACATGAGATTGCATTATCATCCCGGAAAAGCTAATGTAGTAGCTGACGCATTGAGCCGTAAGAGCCATGTCAACACCCTAGTGACGGGAGAAGTACCAAAGGAGATAGCAGAAAACCTTCGTGAGCTATGTTTGGAAATAGTTCCGAGAGGCTATGTAGCAGCATTGGAGATTCAGTCAACATTAATGGATAAAATCAGAGAAGCTCAGAAATCTGACAAGGAGATTGCTTCTATAAAGGAGAGAATGAGCAAAGGAAAAGCAAAGGGATTTCGTGAGGATGAGCACGATACCCTATGGTTTGAGGACCGTGTTTATGTGCCCAATGACCCGGAGATCGGGAAGTTGATTTTGCACGAGGCACATGATTCACCGTATTCGATTCACCCAGGGAATACCAAGATGTATTTGGATTTGAAGGAAACATTCTGGTGGACCGAAATGAAGAAGGATATTGCAGCATATGTAGCAGTTTGTGACGTATGTCAGAGAGTAAAGGCAGAGCATCAGAAGCCAGCAGGATTGCTACAACCATTGCCGATACCCGAATGGAAGTGGGATAAGATAGGCATGGATTTTATCACAGGATTACCCAGGACGAAAGCAGGCTATGACTCAATATGGGTAGTAGTTGATCGCCTGACAAAGGTAGCACATTTCATTCCAGTTAAGACCACCTACACCAGTGCTAAGTTGGCAAAGATATACATGACTAGGATCATTTGTTTGCATGGAGTTCCGAGGAGTATCGTATCAGATAGAGGAACCCAATTTACCTCAAAGTTTTGGAATCAGTTGCATGAAACTCTAGGAACCAGACTAGAGTTCAGCACAGCTTTTCATCCGCAGACGGATGGACAGACCGAGAGAGTCAATCAGATTTTGGAAGATATGCTGAGAGCTTGTGCACTAGATTATGGATCTAGTTGGGACGATAACTTGCCGTATGCGGAGTTTTCTTATAACAACAGTTACCAAACCAGTTTAAAGATGGCACCTTTCGAAGCTTTATACGGAAGGAGGTGCAGGACACCGTTTTCATGGGACGAAGTTGGAGACCGTCAATTCTTTGGACCAGATTTGATTAAGGAGTCTGAACGGAAAGTTAAGTTGATTCGCGATAGGCTCAAGGTAGCCCAGTCCAGGCAGAAGAGCTACGCAGATTCTAAACGCAAGGAGACAGTCTACGAAACCGGAGACAGAGTTTATCTCCGAGTATCCCCACTTCGAGGAGTTAAGCGCTTTGGAGTTAAGGGAAAGTTAGCACCACGTTTCGTTGGACCGTATAAGATCTTGCAATGTATGGGAGAAGTCGCTTATAAGTTGGAATTACCAGAGGGACTGTTAGGAGTTCATGATGTATTCCATGTTTCTCAGCTGAAGAAATGTCACGCCGAGATGGCAGAGGTACCGCTAAGAGATACCGTGCCACTTGAAGCGATTCAGTTAGAGGATGACTTAACATATGAGGAGAAGCCAGTCAAGATTCTCGATTATGCCAGCAGAGTTACCCGCAGCAAGGTTATCAAGTTCTGCAAAGTTCAGTGGAACCACCACTCAGAGGATGAAGCCACCTAGGAAAGAAAAGAAGATTTGCTCAAGGACCACCCTCACCTATTTTCTAGCCAACTCGAATCTCGAGGGCGAGATTCATCTTAAGGGGGGTAGGTTTGTAACATCCCAAATTTTCAATTTGGAATGTTATACATTAGATCATCACGCATATCATATTTTCATGCATTTTTGGTTGATCCTAGAAATTTCACGCAACTCAAGGACCTTCGGAGAGAGTTGGAGATTTCGTTATTTTCATATTTGGGAGTTTTCTCAAATTTGAAAAGAGGATCATTTGATTTATTTATTTCATCTTCAATTATTTTTTTCCAATATCAAAATATGAGAGAGGGAATAATATGACTTTCCCAAATTTAGGAAAAATGAAGATTTAATAAATAGATCAAATTTTGTTTGCCGCAGTTTATTCGCATTTTATTTGGATAGGGAAAAATGCGCGTTTTCAAAAATTGCATTTTTAGGTCCGGGGTAAAGTTCATTTTGTTCGGCTCATTTTTAGGAGTCGGGGAAAATTTACTTTAGATTTTTCGGAGTTCGTTTAGATAGTTTTTCTTTTGTTTTCCTGCGCGCGAAACCGATTAAAAAAAAGAGAGAGCCAGGCCAGCCGGGCCAAAGGCCCAGCCAACCGGCCACCGCCCCCAGCTCCCTGTGCGCTAGCGCCAGGAGCCTCGCTCTAGCCTGAGTCCGGCTTGGACTCTAGGCCGGCGCCCCTTGCCTCTTTTCTTTTTCTTTTGTTTCCTATTCTTAGTCTATTTCTTGTCCCCTACCCCAAGTCTCCTCTCCCCTCACCTATATAAATACCCCCACACACCCCCCCCCCTCCAACACATCAAATCAAACCCTCTCCTCACATCAACCCCAAGCCCCCACACCACCCG
>NC_041392.1:533598364-533611188 GCF_002162155.2 Triticum dicoccoides
GCCGCCTCCCAACGCCGCCGTTCGCCGGAGGTTGCCCCGCGTCTCTTTTCCTCGGATCGTTTTCTTCTAATCGTTCCGATTCTTTTCTTCTCTTCCGATTTGTTTTCTTTCCGGTTCTTTTCTAAACCGTTCCGGTTTCTAGATCGGTTTTTCGTTTCGGTCTTTTTCACCGAAAACCCTAGATCGGTTTTCGTTCTTCTTTCGGACCATTCGTCTCAACGAACGTGATCACCGATTATTCCCCAGTTAACGAAGCCCGTTCGTTTAATCGTTCTTCTTTTCTTTTCGTCGGATTTATTTCGCGATCGTAATCTCAGATCTGATCTTCGTTCTAGTCTTTCTTCTCACTCGTTTATCGGAATCAGGTGATTCAAGCGCCTGGAGTTTCGTTGCAAAACCGCCGTTCCGTCTAATCAACTTAAACAAGTTTTTGCCCCGGTAAAATTTGACCTAGTTTTAACTTGCTAGAACCGAGTTGTTTTCTTCCGCCGTTTGTTTTCTGTTTCTTTGTTCGGTTCGTTCTTTCTTTGCAACCGGAGTTCTTAAGTTGAACTTTCTGGTTAGTTCTCTTGTTCAAGTTTTACTTGTGCATTAGATGAGTACTTATTGTATGCTTGTTGTTTGTCTGTGTTAGATCACCCGGATTGCGCCGCTTGTTACTTCGAAACCCTAGGACTCGCGGATCATCAGCAAGGCAAGTAACACTTTGATCATACCTTTTCTACAACCCATGTTTTATTGCATTAGATCAATCCTCTCACATTGCATGATTAGGATCTAATTAAACTGTGGGATGGGAAGTAGATGAGGTAGTACCTATTACCTGTATTATTATGAAACCTTTGGGAGTTACTTCTACATTTGCTTATTATGCCATGCTATGCTAGTAGACGTGGATTGGGTGAGTGATATCCATGACAGATGTGAGATTGATAATTTTAGTGGTTTATCTAAGGTGGCAACTTAAACACACATCTGGGTGGATTGAGGCACCTGATGTCTATCAGGACTTGCCTGTTTTTTTTGGACCGCCACCCAGGCTCAAAGGGATCATAAGATCTTTCAAACTAGAAACTTACGTGTGCAGCCACAAGCCATTATGGGCTCTGGCATAGTTGATTAAGTCGTGCGAACTCTTACGGGTAGACTAGCAGATGTAGGGGAAGTAGGTGTACCGGTCTACCCACAAGTAAGGTGCTAGCGCTTCTGAAAGACTGTGTCTCGGTCATCCGTCTTCTCAAACACCATGTAGTGCGAGAAATCAAACGGAGGCGATCGAGTCTTGTGGGGAAAAGTGTGCAAACCTCTGCAGAGTGTACAAACTAATCATGATTAGCCGTGTCCCCGGTTATGGACATCTTGAGTATCTAGTACTTGAATATCATGTGAATCTCAACATGTTACCTCTAATTAATGTTGTTGGGTTTTAATTACTTTTAATTGGGATTGAGAATGTTGTCAACCA
Organism: Triticum dicoccoides; assembly: GCF_002162155.2. Classification (NCBI taxonomy): domain Eukaryota; kingdom Viridiplantae; phylum Streptophyta; class Magnoliopsida; order Poales; family Poaceae; genus Triticum; species Triticum dicoccoides. The sequence continues at coordinate 533,599,830 of NC_041392.1, forward strand.
TTCTCAATGTTTCACAACCACCATGATAGTTAAATAAATTTATTCCTTTGCAGTTGGGAAAAACTTGCTTTACGCAAAACTGTAACCATAGAGCTTTCCACCAGCCATATATGCATATAGTATAGCTGTTTCATTCCATTACTCTCTATGTGTTACATTGCCAGCATATTCCATGTGCTGACCCGTTTTCGGGCTGCAACTTCTCACGTTGCAGACTTTTCAGACGACGAGTAAAGGTTTTAGGTCGTGGCCCTATACTCAGTGATGCCGTTGGAGTTGATGGACCCATTTACCTTCCAAGTCTTCCGCTGTTAACGTCACTAGATGGCCTTAAGCCATATTTATTGTAGTAAGTTCTCTTTGAGACAACGATGTAATAAGTGTGTGATTGCCACTCTGCTATAAATCCTTCGATGTACTGTGTGGTGTCAGCATTAATGATCCAGGGATGACACCTGAGCACAGAGCGCTTGATCTATTTGGGTCGGGTCGCGACAGTTTTTATGTCAAATGATAGACTATTGCTTTGAATCACTCGTGTCTTAATATTCATGCCATGATTAGATTACATGATCAAGATTATGCTAGGTAGCATTCCACATCAAAAATTATCTTTTTTATCATTTACCTACTCGAGGACGAGCAGGAATTAAGCTTGGGGATGCTGATACGTCTCTGTCGTATCTATAATTTTTGATTGTTCCATGCCAATATTATTCAACTTTCATATACTTTTGGCAACTTTTTATACTATTTTTGGGACTAACATATTGATCCAGTCCCAGTGCCAGTTCCTGTTTGTTGCATGTTTTTTGTTTCGCAGAATATCCATATCAAACGGAGTCCAAACGGAATAGAAACTGGCAGAGATTTTTTTTGGAATATATATGATTTTTGGGAAGAAGAATACACGCGAGATGATGCTCAAGGGGCCCACGAGGTAGGGGGCGCGCCCCAGGGTGTCAGGCGCGCCCCTGACCCTCGTGGCCACCCCGTAAGGCAGTTGATGCCCTTATTTTGTCGCAAGAAAGCTAATTTCCGGATAGAGATCGTGTCAAAATTTCAGCCCAATCGGTGTTACGGATCTCCGGGAATATAAGAAACGGTGAAAGGGAAGAATCTGAGAACGCAGAACCAGAGAGAAACAGAGAGATAGATCCAATCTTGGAGGGGCTATCGCCCCTCCCATGCCATGGAGGCCAAGGACCAGAGGGGAAACCCTTCTCCCATCTAGGGAGGAGGTCAAGGAAGAAGAGGAAGAAGGGGGGCCCTCTCCCCCTCTCCTCCGGTGGCGCCGGAACGCCGCCGTGGCCATCATCATCATCACCGCGATCTTCACCAACACCTCCGCCATCTTCACCAATATCTCCATCACCTTCCCCCCTCTATCTACAGCGGTCCACTCTCCCGCAACCCATTGTACCCTCTACTTTAACATGGTGCTTCATGCTTCATATTATTATCCAATGATGTGTTGCCATCCTATGATGTCTAAGTAGATTTTTGTTGTCCTATTGGTGGTTGACGAATTGCTATGATTGATTTAATTTGCTTGTGGTTATGTTGCTGTCCTTTGGTGCCCATCATATGATTGCGCGGTGGATCACACCCTAGGGTTAGTTTGTATGTTGATAGGACTATGTATTGGAGGGCAAGAGTGACAGAAGCTTCAACCTAGCATAGAAATTGATGCATACGGGATTGAAGGGGGACCAATATATCTTAATGCTATGGTTGGGTTTTACCTTAATGAACATTAGTAGTTGCCGATGCTTGCTAATAGTTCCAATCATAAGTGAATAGAATTCCAAGTAAGGGATGACATGCTAGCAGTGGCCTCTCCCACATAATACTTGCTATCGGTCTAGTAAAGTAGTCAATTGCTTAAGGGACAATTTCGCAACTCCTACCACCACTTTTCCACACTCGCTATATTTACTTTAGTTGCTTCTTTACCTTAACAGCCCCTACTTTTATTTTCATGCTCTTTACTTTCTTGCAAGCCTTTCCGAAAACACCTACAAAGTACTTCTAGTTTCATACTTGTTCTAGGTAAAGCGAACGTCAAGCGTGCGTAGAGTTATATCGTTGGTCGATAGAACTTGAGGGAATATTTGTTCTACCTTTAGCTCCTTGTTGGGTTCGACACTCTTACTTATCGAAAACTGTTGCGATCCCCTATACTTGTGGGTTATCAAATACATGCCTACATTACATTGATGAACTGGAGCTAGTTTTGTGTCACCCTAGGTTATGACTGTTACTTGATCGATCGCATCCAGCATAATTCTCCATCACCGATCCAATGCCTACGAGATTTTCCTATATTGTTCTCCGCTTATTTACTTTTCCGTTGCTACTGTTACAATCACTACAAAACCCAAAAATATTACTTTTGCTACCGTTACCTTTTGCCACCGTTACCACTACTATCATATTACTTTGCTACTAAATACCTTGTTGCAGATATTAAGTTTCCAGGTGTGGGTGAATTGACAACTCAGCTGCTAATACTTGAGAATATTCTTTGGCTCCCCTTGTGTCGAATCAATAAATTTGGGTTGAATACTCTACCCTCGAAAATTGTTGTGATCCCCCATACTTGTGGGTTATCAAGAGCATTTTCTGGCGCCGTTGCCGGGGAGCATAGCTCTATTCTTTAAGTCACTTGGGATTTATATCTGCTTATCATTATGAAGAACTTGAAAGATCAAAGAACCAAGATTTTTCCCCCAACTACGAGGGGGGGGTAAGGAACTGCCATCTAGCTCTGCACTTGATTCACCTTCTGTTTTGAGTAAGCTTGCGACACCTAAACCTGCTTCTGCTATTAATTCTGATATGTCGCATGTTATTGATGATGCTACTTCTGCTATGCATGATACTTCTGATGAAACTACTTCTATGCTTGATACTACTGTGCCACTAGGTGAATTTCTTGATGAACAACTTGCTAGGGCTAGAGAGAATGAAATTACTGAAACTGATAATATTGATGAAAGTGATGATGAAGATTCTCCCCCTAAATATGAATTGCCTGTTGTTCCTGAGGGTTATGTTATGGGTGAAGAAACTGCTAGAGATTTCTTAGCTTGCAATGATAGAAGTGATCTTAAGAAATTATTAGCTAATTAAGCTTAAAGAAAAATCTTTGAATGCTAGAATGAAATATGATCCTGCTTAGGCTACTTCACCTATCTTTATTACTGATAAGGATTCTGATTTCTCAGTTGATCCTGATATAATTACTTTGGTTGAATCTAATCCTTTTTATGGCTATGAATCTGAAACTGTTGTGGCACATCTTACTAAATTAAATGATATAGCTACCCTGTTCACTAATGATGAGAAAACTCGCTACTATTATATCCTTAAATTATTTCCTTCTCATTAAAGGGTGATGCTAAGATATGGTTTAATTCTCTTGATCCTGGTTGTGTGCGTAGTCCCTAGGATATGATTTATTACTTCTCTGCTAAATATTTCCCCGCTCATAAGAAACAAGTTGGCTTTAAGGGAAATATATAATTTTGTGCAAATTGAAGAAGAGAGTCTCCACAAGCTTGGGGAGGCTTCTCCAATTACTTAATGCTTTGCCTGATCATCCTCTCAAGAAAAATGAAATACTTGATATCTTTTATAATGGACTAACTGATGCTTCCAGAGATTACCTGGATAGTTGTGTTGGTTGTGTTTTCAGGGAAAGAACAGTTGATCAAGCTGAAATTCTATTGAATAACATGTTGACCAATGAAAATAATTGGACACTTCCTGAACCAACTCCTAAGCCAACTCCGAAGAAAAGGGGTATTCTATTTCTTAGTCATGAAGATATGCAAGAGGCAAAGAAATCTATGAAAGAAAAAGGTATAAAAGCTGAAGATGTTAAGAATTTACCTCATGTTGAAGAAATACATGGTCTTAATTCATCACCTATTGAAGAAACACATGGTCTCGATAACCCGACACAGGTAGTAAAGGTAAATTCTCTCTATAGATATGATAAAGCTGAAATCCCTCTTGCTAAGTTTGCTAGCCAATGTTTGGATGAATTTGATAACTTTATGGTTAAGCAAGAAGATTTTAATGCTTATGTTGGTAGACAATTGAAACATAATGCTTATATGATTGAACACTTGAGTGATTATATGGCTAGTGTTAAAGGTGAACTTAAACTTATTAGTAAACATTCTTATATGGTTAACACTCAAGTAGAACAAGTACTTAAAGCTTAGAATGATTTGCTCAATGAATTGAATAGTAAAAATAATGACTTTGCTATTAGATTTGCAACTAGAGGAGGTAAAGTGACTCAGGAACCTTCGTATCCTGAGGGCCAACCTAAGAGAATTGAGAAAGGTTCTCAGAGAGCTAATGTAGATGCACCTAGTCCTTCTAAGAGGAAGAAAAAGAAAAATGATAGGACTTTGCATGCTTCTAGTGAACCTGTTATTGACACACCTGAGAATCCCAATAATATTTCTATTCCTGATGCTGAAACACAATCTGGTAATGAACATGAACCTAGTGATAATGTTAATGATGATGTTCATGTTGATGCTCAACCTAGAAATAATAATGATGTAGAAATTGAACCTGCTGTTGATCTTGATAACCCACAATCAAAGAATCAACGTTATTATAAGAGAGACTTTGTTGCTAGGAAGCACAGTAAAGAAAGAGAACCATGGGTTCAGAAACCCATGCCTTTTCCTCCTAAACCATCCAAGAAAAAGGATGATGAGGATTTTGAGCGCTTTGCTGAAATGATTAGACCTATCTTTTTGCGTATGCGTTTGACTGATATGCTTAAAATGAATCCTTATGCTAAATATATGAAGGAAATTGTTACTAATAAGAGAAAGATACCGGAAGCTGAAATTTCCACCATGCTTGCTAATTATACTTTTAAGGGTGGAATACCAAAGAAACTTGGGGATTCAGGAGTACCAACTATACCATGCTCCATTAAAAGAAACTATGTTAAAACTGCTTTATGTGATATTGGGGTCGGTGTTAGTGTTATGCCTCTCTCTTTATATCGTAGACTTGATTTGAATAAGTTGACACCTACTGAAATATCTTTGCAAATGGCTGATAAATCAACTGCTATACATGTCGGTATTTGTGAGGATGTGTCTGTTGTGGTTGCAAACTTTACTATTTTAACGGACTTTGTTATTCTTGATATTCCCGAGGACGATAGTATGTCTATTATTCTTGGAAGACCCTTTTTGAATACTGCAGCGGCTGTTATTGATTGCACCAAAGGCAATGTCACTTTTCATGTTAATGGTAATAAGCATACAATACACTTTCCGAGGAAACAACCTCAAGTCCACAGTATCAATTCTATTGGAAAATTTTCAACAATTACTATTGGAGGTTTTGAATTTCCTCTTCCTAGTGTCAAGAAGAAATATGATATTCTTATAGTTGGGGATGTGCATATTCCTGTTGAGGTAACCTAGTGTTATTCAAAAATTCTCCGGTTTCATGTTATTCGACATGAGCATGAGATGGATGAATTTAGAAAACACAACTCTCTATACCCTCTTTTTACTTTCTGTTATTTATATTAAATAAAGAAAAAATAGTAATTTCTGTCTGTTTTCTAAATTATCCATGCAATCAAAAATACCCAGAAAATAAAAGTTCTCCAAATGCCCTGAAAATTAAATATGATTTTTTCTAGAATATTTGAGAATATCTGGCACTGAAAACATAGCAGGGGGAGCAGCCATGTGCCCACGAGGGTGGAGGGCGCGCCCAGGGCCTCGTGGACCCCACGTGGGCCCCCTCCACTTATTCCAGCTACCACACACTCCTTCCTCCCAAAAAAATCACCAACCAGCTCAAACCCGAGTTCTAGCTCATCTTGCTGCCATTTTCGATCTCCTAGCTCAAAGCTCCATTCACAAAGCTGCTTTGGGGATTGTTCTTTGGTATGTGACTCCTCCAATGGTCCAATTAGTTTTTGTTATAGTGCTTTATTCATTGCAAATTTTTGCTGCTTAGGTGACCCTGTTCTTGAGCTTGCATGTCAAATTTATATGGTCAAAAGTAGTTTTAATGCATGATATTGCCTCTAGGCACTTGTAGGAGTAGTCGCTATCAATTTTGTTGATTTTGGTTCACTTTTATTTTGAAGTTGCTAAAAATTTCAGAAATTTTCAGAAAAAGATGAAGAGATTTTTGAGGGGCTCATCGAGCCGAAGCTCGAAGGATAAACAAAGTGAAGAGAACAAGAGGCCCAAGTATAATCTCCCCCGTACTACGGAGGTCCGGCCTTGTGATGATTTCTTGAGAGCAGCCGGGGTTTATGATGATTTATATGAGTTGGCTGAGAATGCAGGCCTCACCGCCTTCCTCCACGACCAACGCGAACAGCATCTCTTACTCACCAATATCTTTGTGTAAAACTTTCATTCCATGCTAGGAGCTCACCACCTACGGTGGAATTTTATTTATATGATGAGCATAAGGAAATGTAGCTTCGTGATTTTTGTCGGGTTTGTTTGATCCCTTTTGAGGGCAGCATAGAGGAACCACATCGTGTCGATGTGGAAGGGTTTATTGATACAATTGTTGTAGGGGAAACAAGAAAGGTTTCCGATGCAAGAATTACTAGCATACATTTTCCTGTTTTACGCTACTTTGCAATATTTGCTAGTAGATGCTTAATTGGTCGCGGAAACTATGGCAACCTTAGTGCCTCTGATATTGTTATTTTGTGCCATGCCTTGTTCCATGATGACACATTTAGTATGGGCGCTATTGTTGCAAAGCGGTTACATAGTAACCGTACTAAGGGCCCCATCTTGGGAGGTATCATTGCCTCGCGCCTCGCTGCGCATTTTAACATACCTATTAGGCATTATGAGAAGGAAGAGAAGTTGCAGCCTCCTGTTTTTCTAGACTATAAGAGTATGGTAGCACATGATTTTATCATTAAAAATAAGGAAAAGATGCTTAAGTACAAACTGATATTTGATAAAAATCACCCTGAGACTATTACTTTGCCTGCTCCTTCCTTGTTTGACTTATCTGCAGGCTAGTACCTTGTTCCACCGGAGGCCATTCACGCCTACCGAAACCCCACACCAGCTACGGGGCTAGAGCCGGAACCACAATTTGTTCCTTGCCGGCAGTCTGTTTATCAGTGGAATCCGGAAGAGATCGCCAACCAGTGGCACTAGGGGGATCCTTCTCAGTACGACCCCAACTATAACTTTGGATATCCGCCAGCCCAGTCGTGGCCATAGACCAACTTAGGCCAAAAGTCTAAGCTTGGGGGAGTACGTATGTCTCACCAACATTACATTCCTGCTCACACACTCATGCTAGTTGTCGGTGCTCATACTTTTTCATTGTAATATCCATGCTAGTTTATTTTCCTTTTTATTGCGTTCTTCTTGTGTGTTTGATAGACCTTAAGAAAAAACAAAAAATTAGTTGTAGCTTTTAGCTAGTTTACTTTTCATGTTGTAGTAGTAGTAATTAAAAATAAAACCTAAAAAGATTTCTCGTTCTTCTTTTGCTTGTTGGGAGCTTTCCCGTGTAAATAGTTTTATTTCTTTTCTTGTTCTTTGGGGTCGAGAGGAGAAGACCATAATGAAAATGTTGAGTGGCTCTCATATGCATTATTGTTGATCTAACAAAGAGCTCATATTACCTTGTCTTCTCTCTTGAATTGAATGCTTGTAGATTCCAGCTTAGTCCAATGCACGTGCACTATTATTATTATCCACATTATTCAGTCATGCAAGTGAAAGGCAATAATGATGATTATATGATAAACTTATTGAGATGAGAAAAGCTGGTATGAACTCGACCTCTCTTGTTTTTGTAAATATGATTAGTTCGTCGTTCCTGATTCAGCCTATTATGAAAGAAACATATTTGCAATGACAATTAGAGATTATAGTTGCTTATGCCATGCTTAATTAGCTAGGAGCTTATAATGGTTTACCTTGCGTGCCAACATGCTATTAAAATGGTTGTGATGTGGTATGATAGGGTGGTATCCTCTTTTGAATGATTCGAGTGGCTTGACTTGGCACATGTTCACGCATGTAGTTGAAACAAAATAAAACATAGCCTCTACGATATTTATGTTCATGATGCATTATATCCTACTCGTGCTTGCATTCGGTGTTGATTAATTTTAATGCATGTTCATGACTGTTATCGCTCTCTAGCTGGTCGCTTCCCAGTCTTTTTCTAGCCTTCACTTATACTAAGCGGGAATACTGCTTGTGCATCCAATTCCATAAATCCCAAAGTTGTCCATATGAGTCCACCATACCTACCTATATACGGTATCTACCTGCCGTTCCAAGTAAATTTGTATGTGCCAAACTCTAAACCATCAAATAAACATTCTGTTTTGTATGCTCGAATAGCTCATGTATCAACTAGGGCTATTTGTATCTTCCATGCTAGGCGGGTTATTCTCAAGAGGAGTGGACTCCGCTCCTCACTCACGAGAAAAGGGCTAGTCACCAGGATGCCCAGTCCCATGCTTTATGAAAATCAAATCAAAATAACTGCAAACAAAACTCCCCCGGGATTCTTGTTAGTTGGAGGCACTCGTTGTTTCGAGCAAGCCATGGATTTATGCTTGTTGGTGGAGGGGGAGTATAAACTTTACCATTCTGCTTGGGAACCGCCTATAATGTGTGTAGCATGGAAGATATCGAGATCTCTCGGTTGTTATGTTTACAATGAAAGTATACCGCTCCAAATATTATTCATATCTATTTCAAAACCGAGCTCTGGCACCTCTACAAATCCCTGCTTCCCTCTGTGAAGGGCGTATCTATTTACTTTTATGTTGAGTCATCATCCTCTTATTAAAAAGCACTAGTTGGAGAGCATCGCTGTCATTTGCATCCATTACTATTAGTTTACATTGAGTATGACTTGACTGGATCTCTTTTACCATGAATTACAATGTCTAGTTAGTCCTTGATCTTTAAAGGTGCTCCGCATTTATGTTTTGCGGTCTCAGAAAGGGCTAGCGAGACACCATCTTGTTATATCATATCATGATTGTTTTGAGAAAGTGTTGTCATCCGAGATTTATTATTATTGCTCGCTAGTTGATTATGCCATTGATATGAGTAAACATGAGACCCAAGTGTTATTGTGAATATGGTTAGTTCATAATCTTTGCTGAAAACTTGAATGTTGGCTTTACATATTTACAATAACAAGAGCAAACAGAGTTTGTAAATGTTTTTCTTTATCACTTTCAGTTTATCAACTGAATTGCTTGAGGACAAGCAAAGGTTTAAGCTTGGGGGAGTTGATACGTCTCCGTCATATCTACTTTTCCAAACACTTTTGCCCTTGTTTTGGACTCTAAGTTGCATGGTTTGAATGGAACTAACCCGGACTAACGTGTAACAGCCCCAAAATTGGGTTATCAATTTTTGTGCTGTTATTCCTTCCTGGCACTCACTTTCAAAATTTTCTCCTGAGTTTGTTGGATGACTCTGAGAAAATTTGTCATTTTGAACCTTTCAAAACTTGCTCATGTCTTTTTTTTCAGTGGGCAAGACCTCATTTGCATCAGCTCAAAATCCTCTCAAACCCTAATTCCAAAATTTTGGAATTTGAATGTGGCCCTTGTGATTACAAAGGAGCCATCATTTTCCTTGCTCTGTTGATCCTCCCAATTGTTCCCAGAGATCACCCTATCTTTCTGAACCTTGGATATGCAAAAATATTGCTAAGTCCAATGCAATATTTTTGAATTATGATCTATTCCTTTTCTTGCCTTTCTGAGGAATAAAATCCAAAGGCATAGCGAGCCATATCCTAAATTCATGAGAATTGGTGGAGTTTATTCTTATGCCTAATCCAAGCTCTGGCAAAGATATTGGCCATAATTAAATAAGGAAAATTGCCTTTTCCTATTTTAAGCCAATATTGCACTTCTGCCAGTTTCCAAAGGAATTACTATTTTTATAGCAGGGAAAATTCCCACATAATTTGTGGAGCTTTTCCTTGCTATATAATCACTAGTTCCATCCTCATCTCATGATTCCACAGTTCAAAATTTGGCACATGATCCAATGCAAGTTTCTGCCTTCTCTGAAATTTTGCAAAGGAAGTGCTTTATTCCTAAGTCCAATTGAGCTGAAAATTGGCAGGGAGTTTAACATTGTTACATAACACACGGATACCAAAGATGAGATCAATCCATTCAACCTAGCTCCCTGTGCAATATTCCAAAGTTTCTAACCAGAACACAAGTTTGTGAAGGAAGCACCTTCATAGTGTTTCCAAATGGGATGAAACTTTTCCATACTCTCTAGTATCTCAAATAATTATCCTCCACCCAAATTCAGTTCATTTCATTGAACTATGTGAGCACAGGAGCAATTCTTTGTTTCTGTCCATATTTTCAGTTTGTGAAGCAAGTGTATTTTATCTTGCTCCATTATGGCTGATATTTTTCCCAGGACTTCTAATATCCATATAACCTATCTCCACAAGATTGTGGCTCATTTCATATAACCATTTTCCCTGAGGATTTTTCTGAAGTTTTTGGACAGAATTGATAGCTGGGAAGGAAGTACCATTTTGGTGAGTCCATTTGGTATGAAAATTTTACATCATCATGATATGTTCAAATCATCAGTCTTTGACAAGTTATAGCCTAATCCATCACTCTTAGTGAGTGCTTCACCATGATTCAGTTTCTGGGTCAGTTTTGGTGGTTGTACAACAACTATGGTAAATAGTTGTCCATTTTATCTCAAAACTCCCAGGACCGCAGTACTTTCTACCCTAAGCCTCCCAAGCAACTTATCTACCTTTTACCCCCTCTGGTTTAATCTCTAGGGTGTTGCCAAATTTGCAACAGTAAACTTGTGTAGCTTCTTTCACTCAGCTCCGTTTGTCTCTGCCCTTCTACTTACCATGGTAACACTCCACACTGGAAGGACTACGCGGTAGACATAAACTTACTTCAGTAGAAACCCCAGAGCGCGCCATGCGAGTGGTGACCACGCGTGTAACCAGCCAAAACGGTGGTCTAGCCACTGTGGTCGTCGGCATCGCTGCCCCGACCGCCTCTGGCCTCGCCATCAACGGCCAATAGTTCCCCCTCGACGTCGTCTTCCCTCTGGACCTCTGCACCCCTTCGTTTTCTTCTCCGGTGAGCCGTGCCAACGACCGGAACAGTGTGCTCCTGTGCCTCATCGTCTTCCTCGCCGATGTCCTCTTCCTCCGTTCGTCCGCACGCCTTCCTCGTCTCCGTGACCCTCTGGCGTTCGTCTTGATCCCCCTCGTCGCCTTCCCGTGCCTCCCCGTGAGCCTTGGCCGCGCCTGCGCCCTCACCGGCGCA
>NC_041392.1:533611590-533619292 GCF_002162155.2 Triticum dicoccoides
AGCCCTCGGGCTCGTCCGCGGCCACAACGCCTCCCCATCCCCTCCTCTCGTCCCCGGAGCCTCTCTCTGACCCCATCGCCGCCATGACCGCCGCCTCGGGCTTCGCTCGATTCCAGCGATGCCGCCCCCCCTCTCGCCGTTCCACGTCCACCACTGGCCTCCCTAGGGTCCAGTGAGTCTCCCCGTGGCCTAAACCCCTCCTCTCCTCCACCGTAGCCACCACCTCGCCGGCGACCGAACCCTCTTCTCCGCCGCGGGCCTTGCTGCTTCCTCTACAGTGCTCTTAGGCGGCCGCAAACACACTCATCCGATGCGCCTCTCCGTCCTGATCTCCTGGGTAGGTCGTGCGCCTCGAGAGGTGGCCGGACGCGTCGGCGATCGCCGTCGGGGCGGACGCCTCCCTCGGCCTCACTCTCTCCCGAGCGGGAAGTTGAAGATGCCAGGCCAGGCGGGCCCCTCCTCGCGCGGCCCCACTTGTCTGCGAGAGAAGGGGGTGGCCCAGTCGGCCACGTGGATAAGTGGCGGCGCCCCGCCAGGAAGCCGTCTCCCTCACGCGAGAGCTTATTCTATGAACTACGCTTTCAGTCACCGAAAGCGTGTCCACCTTCTGCTTCCGCCAGAAATACGTTTTCCTCTCCGGAAAACGTATTCTCAGAAAAGACACGTTCTGTTTAAACTACTAGGGACCTGTTTGTAGAAATATTTTTACAAACTAGTCCCTGAGCTTTAAACGTCCGTATCTTTTTACCCGTGACTCCGAATCAGGTGATTCCAGCGCTCACGTTCTCTGTTCGTTGAGCTCTTTCCATTGGTGTCATTTTCATAATGTTTTCACCCAGTGAAAATGACCATTTTGCCCTTGCCCGTAAACAGCCTCCTCCGAGAGAGAACTGTTTTCGGCAAATCTTTCCGCGATCGTTTCCCACTTCTTCCCGGAGTATTTGTCGACCCCCAGGCAAGCTAACCTCTTATCATGAGCCCCGAACGTGCATGTTGACTTTTCTTGCACCTTGTGTGTAGTTGCAGTTGTTTCATATCGTTTTCATCGGCAGTTATTTCTTTATGCTTATCATGCATGCTTATGTTTTCATGATATCTTTTGCCATGTTAATTAAAATGTCATTATTAATAATGCCATGTCACTACTCTACTTTATTTGCATGTCATCGTTATAAAATGTTGTGAGAATTTTATATGCATCGTTGATATGCTATTGTCACGTTCTTTATGCTATGGTTGTGCACTTGAGAAGTTCGATATTTTGTTCATGCATTTGTATGCGGCATGTTGCACAAATGTTAAATATGTTCATGATGATGGAGAAGGAAATAAAATGACTTAATAATAACAAACCTCCTCCGTCATCGATGGGATCGAGTCATAGTGCCGCCAAACCGAACTTTTCAGTGCAGCCACATTTGCCTTATGGGAGGCCTTAATGCGAGCTATTGTCGTGACCTCTCGCCAGTGCCTCCCACTAGGGAAGGATATGGGCGTGCTTACCCTGATCAGGTAAGCGGACATAACCTTGTGTGCTCATTTTTGAGATTTTGGTACCAGTCCCCGAGTGGGAGTTGACCACGACGGTGGTCGGGGTGTCTTTGGTAGACACGGGGCCACCCAGGACCAACCCGTTGGGGATTGGGTCGGAGTGGCCGAGAGAGCGTCATGGCAGTAGGTCCGTTTCGTCGGAATTCCATTGGTCCACCCGAATGGGATGACGAGGCCATGGGTTCCGTGGTGTGGGTACAGTGTGCTACCTCTGCAGAGTGTATAAGGCTATCGATAGCAACAGTTCATAGTAGGTCCCACTATCAGGTCTTGGTCGAAATGGAGGATAAACTGAAATAATTAAGTGAGTAAATAAATATGTGATAACAAAAATATGGTGACTTGGACTATGAGATAGTCGTGAGAAGTCACGGCGATGTTTTGGTGGTGATTGCCGTAAGGATCGCGAGTTATTTTGGTGGTGATCGCCGTAAGGATCACGAGTTATTTTGGTTAAAACCACGATGTTGGTTTGGTTGTGATCACTAGAAAGATCACTGTTCGGTTGCGAAGCAACCCTTTGTTAAGAGAGTCTGAGGGACTCGGTGTACAAGTTTGGTTACATTGCATCAGTAATATATCATTACTTGCATTTAAAGAACCATGATAGAACAGAAGATGATTGCATAAAGTTAATATGCTATGTCTGCACTGGATTTTATTGGTAGTTTCTTTTCAGCATAATTTCATGATGTTATGCCATGCTTTGATTGACATGATAATTTATGCCATGATTGAGATGATATGCTATGTTTTGCCATTGCCATGTTAGAAATATGATCTGATATGCCATGTTAGTAGATGTTATGAGTTTGTTCATGCTTATTAAATTTTATCATGCCATGTTTAGTAATTGATATGAGATAGGTTGTTGCATACGCTTGGTTCTTGCTTTGTCTTCTGCTGGTTTGGATGATATGTATTTGGTTGTCTTGCAAGCACATTCAATGTACTGACCTGGCGTGTCATGCCAGTTTTGTAGGTCATACCCGTATTGTTCGCTTGATCCGTCGTGCTAGGCCGTAACCTTGCCAGTCCTGTGAGTTGTGGAGCCCAACCAGAGTAGTTATGCTGCCAAACCAAGACTTCCGCCGCCATTCAATCAGACTTCCGCTGTCATTTATTAGCCTTGGGGCTATGCCAGATAATTGTATTCATCAATGATGTAATTGCATTTACATGTATTTGATGAATATTCTTGTACCTGGGATGCTGTATTATGGACCTGCCGTGCGTCAGGTGTTATCCTGGGTTGACATATGAAGGCCCCCTGCTCCATGCAGATTGGGGTGCCACGGGGCATGGTATCAGAGCAGCCAGGCTGGCATAGGTTATCCTAGCATTAGATCACCGCTGCCATTAAACCGTAATTACCCTAAGGGATTTGACTCATCCCTGCATCCGGCATGGCCACTGTTAATCCACAGTTGGCACAGTCAGGGCCGACACGTCCTCACCTTGCTGTCCTCGCCTACTTATTCATGGAGCAAGTAGCAGCCACATCCTTTCTGGTCAGCCGCACCGCTTGCCCTTCACCATTAAGGGAAAGGGGCCACACCATGCAGGCATGTCCCGCATGGCTGCCTATAAAAGCCCCCTTTCCACTAGCCGTATCGCTCACTCCTCATTCAGCCATGTCCCTGCAGAGAAGCCTAGCTAGTAACACTCCAGTCATGGCTAGCACCCTCAAAACTATTAAGTTCCACAGCCGCACAAGCATCGTCAACCATCCTGGATTTCCATCCCTTCTTGCTGAGATGCTCACCCAAGCCTTTGGCTATGATGCTAGCCCCGACTATATGGTGTTTCAGTCAACACCCGTTCCTCACCTTCATCGCTATGATGCAAGGGTGCACATCAGCCCCGGCCCCGCAGCAGATGGCCAGCCATTGGTTTTTCAGGGTAGAGCCATGCCTACCACTGATTTGGCCATCCAGGCCGCTGCTATGGAGGCAATCCTATACCTCTAAACCAAGTTCCCGCAAGTGGCAGATCGAAGGGAGTTATGTTTCTTCCCCATTGTTACAGCGACAGGAATTCAACCATCCCCCTCTATCCAAGGGAATGACCCCGCAATCGCTTTCCTGGTGTAGTATATCACTGCCCAGGGAATGATGATTTCGAGGATGCTTGTCGAATTCAGAACCTTGGACAATGATTCGGTGCGAGTTGTCAAGGAAGCTTACCGTGAGGCTCGTAAGTTCGCATCTCAAGTGGCTCACCCAACGCTATTCGAGCCAGTGATACCCTCTCAGCCGGTGTTGTGGCCTCGGCCAAACATCATCACTCTCGACAAGACTCTTTTCCGGATCCACCAGCAGCATATGCTTGGATCAATTTCAGCCACACCCCCGGTAGACGAACCCCAACCCATAGTGATCTCGGATGATGAAGATGGAGATTGGCTCAGTCTTCGTCCTCCCGGAGAGCCCCAGCAAAGCAAGCCCTCAGCTTGATCTCAGCCGCGCAACCATTCGTTTCTGCTAGTAGGTCAGTCTATCAGTTCATTCCCGATATGAGGAGAGAACCATGTATCCCGAAGTGAGTAGTTTCGTTTAGCATGTAGAGTGCTCGTGCTTGGTTGTATGCTGGCACTATTGTAACTCGTATGATGTGTTTTTGGTTGCTTTCTTGCTTTTGAATTGCTGTGTTGGTTTGTCTCTCTGTTAAACAGAGATGTTTGACGGGGTTGGCAATGAAAGTTAACAAGATTTTAATCAGTATAGCACATACACTAAATACAACATTTACTCGTCCCGAGTCTTTTAATAAAATGCGCGCTGGTTTAGGTATATATATACCAGGATTATATATATACCCACTAGAATTAAAATGCTTTAGAATGATTTGTCTGTTGTGCTTTTCATTGCATGATTTTATCGCTGTCTGTTTGTTAGTGTAGATTAGAGCATAACACACGCATACCCGGTTCACCCACGAGTACATCCGGGCAGTACTCGGGGAAATGCAAAGTCACACATCCCTATCTATCTATGCATACCCCGTGTGTCGGATTTTCAACTCCAGAACCCCGCAGAGGCATTTCCGTCTGGAAATTCCTCGTCTCTAATTCTTTCTTCCGATTTCATTTCTGGGGGAAACACTACCCACCTTATTTCATTCGAACCAGTACAACTACCCCGATTTCAACTCCGATTCTACCTCGACACCTACATTTCATGGAGCTATCCGCGAAATTTTTCCATACTCCGTGTGATTCTTGAGCTGGCGCAGCCACCTCACCTGCATGTGGACCCCACCACCACCACCATCTTCTATGCCTTGCGTGGCGCAGGCAAGTCACCACCCCGCTTCACCGCCGCTCACGATTACTCTGCCGGCACAAACCGACGGAGAATCAAGTGTGGCGGAGGACCACCCAGTGCGCCATCTTCTCCCGCGTCTCGAGCCACCGCACCCAGCCACGTATTGTTCCGAGCTCGCTCATTCCTGATGAGAATCAGCAGGAGGAGTGACGAGCCAATCAGCGTGCCTAGCAGCGCCGCGAGGAACAGCCGCAGCGCCACCAGGAACACCTCCTTGCCGTAGGAGCTCGGCTCGATCTCGCCCAAACCAAAGAGGTAGTAGAGCGGCATTGTGTTTGTGCGTTGGAGGAGAGCCACGCTGCCGTTTTTATAGCCCAACCCCGGTGTACGATGAGCGAGGTCCAGGAGAACCGCTCGTCGCTCGATCACCGGCGTCCAGGAGGCGAATCCACGAGCAGTGCCGACAAGGTGCTGGCCTGCGACGTGAGTGCACGCTGCACCGGCGCCGTGCACGCCATGCACTACGGCACTAGGGTCCTCATCTCCCTAGGAGCTAGATGTGCACTGCGCTACACCGCACGCGAAGCAGCAACGAAGAAGAAGCAGCAAGCCAGAGGTAGAAGAAGGAGGCTGCTAGTGGGCCCTGGACCCACGTGTCAGCAGGTGAAACCACTGTTCATTGGGTGCATCTAGCATTTTTCGGGAGTTTGATCTTGAATGCCCCTAGCCGTGGATATATCCAGGTTTGCCATATCCCTCCCCGGGTGTACCAATTATCGGCGCCCCTATCTCGTTTGAATTTGACCAAAGGGTTAACAATTAACCCCGAGGTTTTCCCCGGAGTGGTTATTCTTTCATTTGTGTTGTAACCCTAGGAATCTCGAGGACGAGATTCTCTTTTTAAGGGGGGGGGGAGAGTTGTAACAGCCCCAAAATTGGGTCATCAATTTTTGTGTTGTTATTCCTTCCTGGCACTCATTTTGAAAATTTTCTCCTGAGTTTGCTGGATGACTTTGAGAAAATTTGTCATTTTTAACCTTTCAAAACTTGCTCATGTCTTTTTTTTCAGTGGGCAAGACCTCATTTGCATCAGCTCAAAATCCTCTCAAACCCTAATTCCAAAATTTTGGAATTTGAATGTGGCCCTTGTGATTACAAAGGGGCCATCATTTTCCTTGCTCTGTTGATCCTCCCAATTGTTCCCAGAGATCACCCTATATTTCTGAACCTTGGATATGCAAAATATTGCTAAGTCCAATGCAATATTTTTGAATTATGATTTATTCCTTTTCTTGCCTTTCCGAGGAATAAAATCCAAAGGCATAGCTAGCCATCTCCTAAATTCATGAGAATTGGTGGAGTTGATTCTTATGCCTAATCCAAGCTCCGGCAAAGATATTGGCCATAATTAAATAAGGAAAATTGCCTTTTCCTATTTTAAGCCAATATTGCACTTCTGCCAGTTTCCAAAGGAATTACTATTTTTATAGCAGGGAAAATTCCCACATAATTTGTGGAGCTTGTCCTTGCTATATAATCACTAGTTCCATCGTCATCTCATGATTCCACGGTTCAAAATTTGGCACATGATCCAATGCAAGTTTCTGCCTTCTCCAAAATTTTGCAAAGGAAGTGCTTTATTCCTAAGTCCAATTGAGCTGCAATTTGGCAGGGTGTTTAAAATTGTTACATAACCCATGGATACCAAAGATGAGCTCCTAGCTCCCTGTGCAATGTTTCAAAGTTTTTGACCAGAACAGAAGTTTGTGAAGGAAGCACCTTCATAGTGTTTCCAAATGGGATGAAACTTTTCCATCATCTCTAGTATCTCAAATCATTAGCCTCCACCCAAATTCAGTTCATTTCATTGAACTATGTGAGCACAGGAGCAATTATTTGTTTCTGTCCACATTTTCAGTTTGTGAAGCAAGTGTATTTTATCTTGCTCCATTATAGTTGATAATTTTCCCAGGACTTCTCATATCCATATAACCTATCTCCAAAATATTGTGGCTCATTTCATCTAGCCATTTTCCCTGAGGATTTTTCTGAAGTTTTTGGACAGAATTGATAGCTGGGAAGGAAGTACCATTTTGGTGAGTCCATTTGGTATGAACTTTTTACAGCATCATGATATGTTCAAATCATCAGTCTTTCCCAAGTTATAGCCTAATCCATAAATCCTAGTGAGTGCTTCACCATGATTCAGTTTCTGGGTCAGTTTTGGTGGTTGTACAGCAACTATGGTAAATAGTTGTCCATTTTACCTAAAAACTCCCAGGACCGTAGTCCTTTCTACCCTAAGCCTCCCAGACAACTTATCTACCTTTTACCCCGTCTGGTTTAATCTCTAGGGTGTTGCCAAATTTGCAATAGCAAACTTGTGGAGCTTGTTTCACTCAGCTCCGTTTGTCTTTGCTCTTCTACTTACCATGATAACACTCCACGCTGGAAGGACTACGCTGTAGACATAAACTTACTTTAGTAGAAGCCCCAGAGCGCGCCAAGCTAGTGGTGACCACGCGTGTAACCAGCCAAAACGGTGGTCTAGCCACTGTGGTCGTCGGCATCGCTGCCTCGACCGCCTCTGGCCTCGCCATCAACGCCCAATAGTTCCCCCTCGACGTCGTATTCCCTCTGGACCTCTGCCCCCCTTCGTTTTCTTCTCCGGCGAGCTGTGCCAACGACCGGAACAGTGTGCTCATGTGCCTCGTCGTCTTCCTTGCCGATGTCCTCTTCCTCCGTTCGTCCGCACGCCTTCCTCGTCTCCGTGACCCTCTGGCGTTTGTCTTGATCCCCCTCGTCGCCTTCCCGTGCCTCCCCGTGAGCCTTGGCCGCGCCTACGCCCTCACCGGCGCACGGACACGTCGCCTGACGCGTGCCAC